>NC_079228.1:6540032-6817532 GCF_029633865.1 Lampris incognitus
TGCTATTGACGATGGTATATTTGTGGCGATGCCTGCAAGATTTGCCATGGGTAAATGTCAGCGACGTGCACAGAGTGGGCACGTAACTTGATATGCACAGCTGGAAACGCTTCACCCGCTTGCTGGGAGGTGCAGGTGAAAGTGTGTGGACACTTGTGTGCATGTGGTGGATATTTATCCATGGTAAATCTTGCAGGCATCGCCAAAAATATGCCATCGTCAATAGCACACGCCAACAAACAGGAAGCTGGTATGACCGCTGCAGTAGAAACCGGAAGCCAGTGGACTACAGTTATGCACAGAGTCGATTGTGTCTGTAGGGACGCCCGGCCAAACCGGAGGTAACGCGGGGATTCGAACCGGCGACGCCCGTGTTGGTAGCCAATGGAAGAGACCACTAGGCCACCCGGACGGCCCGCCATTGGCCAATAATTTGTCAGTAAGTTATTTGCCATGTAGCCTACATGTGATCGGTACGTTGAACTTTTGAACTACTCTGCATAATTCAGTCGCGGACGGCCTGAGCCCGCACCACACTGCATCGTTTTGAGAAGGGGTAACTTCGGATATGGTTTTGAGAAGGGGTAACCTCGGATATGGTTTTGAGAAGGGGTAACCTCGGATATGGTTTTGAGAAGGGGTAACCTCGGATATGGTTTTGAGAAGGGGTAACCTCGGATATGGTTTGGCGATGTGAATTTTCAGATGCAAGTTGACATAAAGCCTGCAATGTGTTCAGGCCATGAAATGGAAAGAGCTCCTGCATGAGATACTGCATGAAATACTGCATGAGATACTGCATGAGATACTGCATGAGACACTGCATGAGATACTGCATGACATACTGCATGAAATACTGCATGAGATACTGCATGAGACACTGCATGATATACTGCATGAGATACTGCATGATATACTGCATGAGATACTGCATGAAATACTGCATGAGATACTGCATGAGATACTGCATGAGACACTGCATGAGATACTGCATGAAATACTGCATGAGATACTGCATGAGACACTGCATGAGATACTGCATGAGATACTGCATGATATACTGCATGAGATACTGCATGATATACTGCATGATATACTGCATGAGACACTGCATGAGATACTGCATGAGATACTGCATGACATACTGCATGAGATATTGCATGAGATATTGCATGAGGGGACGTCCTTTTATTCTGCAACTGAAAAAAAAGCAGTTGTCTTGTGTTCCTTTTGTTTCGTTTTGACGGGGTTATCAATTCCAGACAATATCAGGGGACCCGTTGGGTGGGGAGTGTTGCTGACAAGGATAAAAGAGCTATTTGGATTTTTAGAGCCACACTCCGGGCTTTCAATAACAGGATTAATGTAGCCCCCGGTGCTGCTGTTCCGGTTGGAAAAGGATCAATCGGGAAAAGGCAGAAGCGTATTAAAAGGATTATAGATTAGCCATTAGATGTCTTCTGACTGGGGGTTCGAAACCACTCTCATGCAGTATTTTGGGTCTTTAGGTGAGTTGTGTGACGGGGGGCTCCGTGGCCCACTTCCTCCATCGTACTGTAACTTGCCCTGGCGGAGAGCTGGAGGTTCGGCGGGGTCCAGCCGCCGTCTGCTCGCAGGGCTCAGATGAGAGACCAGTCCTCTCTTTTCTTCTTCTGCTGTGTTTTCATTCATGTTGCCATGGTAGTGTTCATCTGGCTGAGCTTGCATTTATTCAGAGTTCAAAGGTCACCCGGCTCCATCTGCCCTCCACGTTCACTGTTCTCCTCTGAGGAGACCTGGCCAAAGGGTTTTGTTTTGTGTCCGTTTCTTTTATTTTGGAGTTTTTTGTTTTTTGGGTTTTTTTTAGATGTGTTTCTTTGTTTTTCATGGAGGTGGGGGTGTTTGGGTTAGTTTAGTTTGTTTATTCTATTCAGTTATTTGAATTATTTAAATTATTTTGTGTAACTCAATCATCTAAAGCTGCTATGAGGACTTTTTCACTGATTATTTAAATTTAATGACATTTAATGAAATATTTTCTAGCACAGGATTCAAATCCTCTACACCAGACTCAGCAAATACAAAAAAGAACCACGATATAGTTATTACAATCACATTAGTCTCACAAATAATCAGTCACACAACACTCACAAGGATCACAACTTAGCTTTATAATTATATAAAAAGTCCTGTGTTGACCAACATGTATCTAATCTATTTTTAGTGAAGGAGCTGCACCACATCCTCCGCAAGTTCCTTCCATGCTCTTCCATGCTCTTCCATGCTCTTCCATATTCTCCCATGCTCTTCCATATTCTCCCATGCTCTTCCATGCTCTTCCATGTTCTTCCATACTCTTCCATGCTCTTCCATGCTCTTAAATGTTCTTCCATACTGTTCCGTGCTCTCCCATACTCTCCCATACTCTTCCATGCTCTTCCACGCTCTTTCATACTCTTCCATGCTCTTCCATGTTCTTCCATGCTCTTCCATACTCTTCCATACTCTTCCATGCTCTCCCATACTCTTCCATGCTCTTCCATACTCTTCCATGCTCTTAAGTGTTCTTCCATACTGTTCCATGCTCTCCCATGCTCTTCCATGCTCTTCCATACTCTCCCATACTCTTCCATGCTCTTCCATGCTATTCCATGCTCTTAAATGTTCTTCCATACTGTTCCATGCTCTCCCATACTCTTCCACGCTCTTTCATACTCTTCCACGTGCTTCCATACTCTTCCATGTTCTTCCATGTTCTTCTGTGCTCTTCCATACTCTTCCATGCTCTCCCATGTTCTTCCATGCTCTTCCATGCTCTTCCATGCTCTTCAATGTTCTTCCAGCAGGAACTGTGAAGATTTTTTTTCTCTTGTCAAAGTGACACTTTAACGGGAAATTTTTTAAGGAGTTCCCTCCTGTTATTCCAAAAGTAGATACCAGGCTGAGCTGTGAAATCATATATTTTGTGACATTATATTGACCCATCAATTTTATATCGATGCTTGCGTATCATTAAGACTGACTATTTATCTAGTGTAATATACATTACATTAGTTTTATGCTTATGCATAAAACAGGTGTAAACAATGCACACTTTATATATGCATACATTATATATGCATACATTATGTATGCATTGTGTAAACAATGCATACGTTATCTATATGTTGAGTGTGCTGCAAATGTGTCTATTTGTATTTTGTCTATAGTACATATTTTATTCATTTTTAAATAATATTTTTTATCTTGTTTGTACCACTGGGGAGTTGCACTTAATTTCGTTGTGCAGCTGTGCAATGACAAATACAGGCATTCATTCATTCATTCATTCATTAAATAAGCAAATGTGTCCATCAGCAGAAGATGGGACATGTCTACAGGTTGATCCCACATGCTCGTATCTGGATCAGACTCCTCACAGGATCTGATGGAACAATTTACGGCCCACAGACAATACACACAGCCACAACTCGAGATGAAGCAGCTCATCCCGGGATGTGTTGGGAGAAGGCTGCTCCTGATACACCAGTCTTCTGGGTTGGGAGAAGGCTGCTCCTGATACACCAGTCTTCTGTGTTGGGAGAAGGCCTCTCCTGATACACCAGTCCTCTGTGTTGGGAGAAGGCCTCTCCTGATACACCAGTCTTCTGTGTTGGGAGAAGGCTGCTCCTGTGACACACCAGTCTTCTGTGTTGGGAGAAGGCTGCTCCTGATACACCAGTCTTCTGGGTTGGGAGAAGGCTGCTCCTGTGACACACCAGTCTTCTGTGTTGGGAGAAGGCCGCTCCTGATACACCAGTCTTCTGTGTTGGGAGAAGGCTGCTCCTGTGATACACCAGTCCTCTGTGTTGGGAGAAGGCTGCTCCTGTGACACACCAGTCTTCTGTGTTGGGAGAAGGCTGCTCCTGATACACCAGTCTTCTGTGTTGGGAGAAGGCTGCTCCTGATACACCAGTCTTCTGTGTTGGGAGAAGGCCGCTCCTGTGACACACCAGTCTTCTGTGTTGGGAGAAGGCTGCTCCTGTGACACACCAGTCTTCTGTGTTGGGAGAAGGCTGCTCCTGATACACCAGTCTTCTGGGTTGGGAGAAGGCCTCTCCTGATACACCAGTCTTCTGTGTTGGGAGAAGGCTGCTCCTGATACACCAGTCTTCTGGGTTGGGAGAAGGCTGCTCCTGTGACACACCAGTCTTCTGTGTTGGGAGAAGGCTGCTCCTGATACACCAGTCTTCTGTGTTGGGAGAAGGCTGCTCCTGACACACCAGTCTTCTGTGTTGGGAGAAGGCTGCTCCTGATACACCAGTCTTCTGTGTTGGGAGAAGGCTGCTCCTGATACACCAGTCTTCTGTGTTGGGAGAAGGCTGCTCCTGATACACCAGTCCTCTGTGTTGGGAGAAGGCTGCTCCTGATACACCAGTCTTCTGTGTTGGGAGAAGGCTGCTCCTGATACACCAGTCTTCTGTGTTGGGAGAAGGCTGCTCCTGATACACCAGTCTTCTGTGTTGGGAGAAGGCTGCTCCTGATACACCAGTCTTCTGTGTTGGGAGAAGGCCGCTCCTGATACACCAGTCTTCTGTGTTGGGAGAAGGCTGCTCCTGATACACCAGTCTTCTGTGTTGGGAGAAGGCTGCTCCTGATACACCAGTCTTCTGTGTTGGGAGAAGGCTGCTCCTGATACACCAGTCTTCTGTGTTGGGAGAAGGCCGCTCCTGTGACACACCAGTCTTCTGTGTTGGGAGAAGGCTGCTCCTGTGACACACCAGTCCTCTGTGTTGGGAGAAGGCTGCTCCTGATACACCAGTCTTCTGTGTTGGGAGAAGGCTGCTCCTGATACACCAGTCCTCTGTGTTGGGAGAAGGCCGCTCCTGATACACCAGTCTTCTGTGTTGGGAGAAGGCTGCTCCTGATACACCAGTCCTCTGTGTTGGGAGAAGGCTGCTCCTGATACACCAGTCTTCTGTGTTGGGAGAAGGCTGCTCCTGATACACCAGTCCTCTGTGTTGGGAGAAGGCCGCTCCTGATACACCAGTCCTCTGTGTTGGGAGAAGGCTGCTCCTGATACACCAGTCTTCTGGGTTGGGAGAAGGCTGCTCCTGTGACACACCAGTCTTCTGTGTTGGGAGAAGGCCGCTCCTGATACACACCAGTCCTCTGTGTTGGGAGAAGGCTGCTCCTGTGACACACCAGTCTTCTGTGTTGGGAGAAGGCTGCTCCTGATACACCAGTCTTCTGTGTTGGGAGAAGGCTGCTCCTGATACACCAGTCCTCTGTGTTGTGAGAAGGCTGCTCCTGATACACCAGTCTTCTGTGTTGGGAGAAGGCTGCTCCTGATACACCAGTCTTCTGTGTTGGGAGAAGGCTGCTCCTGATACACCAGTCTTCTGTGTTGGGAGAAGGCTGCTCCTGTGACACACCAGTCCTCTGTGTTGGGAGAAGGCTGCTCCTGTAACACACCAGTCTTCTGTGTTGGGAGAAGGCTGCTCCTGATACACCAGTCTTCTGTGTTGGGAGAAGGCTGCTCCTGATACACCAGTCTTCTGTGTTGGGAGAAGGCTGCTCCTGTGACACACCAGTCCTCTGTGTTGGGAGAAGGCTGCTCCTGTAACACACCAGTCTTCTGTGTTGGGAGAAGGCTGCTCCTGATACACCAGTCCTCTGTGTTGGGAGAAGGCTGCTCCTGTAACACACCAGTCCTCTTTGTTGGGAGAAGGCTGCTCCTGATACACCAGTCCTCTGTGTTGGGAGAAGGCTGCTCCTGTGACACACCAGTCCTCTGTGTTGGGAGAAGGCTGCTCCTGTAACACACCAGTCCTCTGTGTTGGGAGAAGGCTGCTCCTGTGACACACCAGTCCTCTGTGTTGGGAGAAGGCTGCTCCTGTGACAAACCAGTCCTCTGTGTTGGGAGAAGGCTGCTCCCAACACAGAAGACTGGTGTATCAGGAGCAGCCTTCTCCCAACACAGAGGACTGGTGTGTCACAGGAGCAGCCTTCTCCCAATACAGAGGACTGGTGTGTTACAGGAGCGGCCTTCTCTCAACACAGAAGACTGGTGTGTCTCACTTCTCTGCTCTACTCTCTGAGAGCCTGTCAGTAGGACTATCTCATCTCCAGGTGATGCACTACAGGTCTGTACATAAAGCGAATGCAAGTCTTCTTCTTTACTGAGGGTTAAATCACCATTGCCCCTGCTCCCCCTCTCATCACACGGGCGCTCTAGTTTAAATCTGCAGCGGGAGACTGTGCTGGCGTAACTGGGGGCTGGGGGCCCGTGGGGCATACATTCACAAAGTGACCAGGCTGATGACAGTGGAGACAAAGTCTGTGAAACCTGCAGTGTGACTAGGTTGTGTGACTACTGTCACCACACACTGAGCATGGGGAACTGGACTGAGCGTGAGTGCATTCTGGCATGCTGAAATAGCCTCCTGACCGGCGGGAGTGACTCTGAGACCGGTGAGAGTAGTTCTGGGACTGGGTGGGAGCTTGGCCCGAGGTAGCTAGCGTTGCTGTACACAGAGACAGGACCTTGTCAAACAGGGCGGTAACCTTCTGAACATTCGCATCAGTAACAGGCACAGTGGGCATAGGAGGAGACTGAGCGGCCAACACAGGGGGTTGTTGAGACTGACTGGGAACAAGAGTATATGCAGTGGCAGGTGCAGACGAAACCGGTGGAGAGGTTACCACGACAGGCTGGTGCTGTGTGCCACAGTGAGGGGCTGGCACCATCCATTCATGTGTGCAGACTGAGACGTTTGCATTTTGGGGAAGGGCAGCTGTGCTCTTCAAACTCCTCACATGACCATCCAACCTCTCCTGGGCTTCAGCTGCTGTCCACTGCTCCACGAGCTTGAACTGGAAATACACTGCCAGTCTGGGGTCAGGGCAATGAGTGATAAATATCATGACTACATCAGACCTCGGATCCTCAACACTCTTGTCTCGCCTGCGGAGGCTCTCATCAGCAACATCGATGGCCTTGTTCAGTCAGATCCAATAATCCATTGCACTCTCTGACACGCGCGGCACAGTCCCATAAAAGTCCTTCATAGGCATGCTGGAGTATGTGAGCTCGCTGAAATTGCGCTTGAGGATGTCAAATATTGTGGTAGGAGGCTCAGCTGGACTGACTCCAGGACGACTACGGAGTGACACTTTCACCACATCTCTAGCTTTACCACTCAGCCTGCTCATTATCAGGTCAGACCTCTCAGCATCTGAGCCGCAGGCCATCCTGCTCATGTATCTCCTCATCATATCTTCCCACTCATGAATGGAAAATGTCTCAGACTTGTCACCTTTAAAAAGGGGAGGGGGCTGGACTCTGACTGGACTCTGACTTTAAGTTGTGTGGGATCGATAGCTACATTCTGGTTGTCTAGAGGCTGGTACTGAGACTAGGGGTTGCTGGGCAGGCGTATGGCATGGAAGCTAGCAGCGATATTGTCATTAATCTGCTTAGCTAAATCAGTAATAACACTGCCCAGTGTTTCAGTAGTAACAACAACCTGGGGGGAAGTCTGCTGAGACAGGTGGGGGGCGTGTACGATAGGTGTTGAACTGGCAGAGGGACCCGACACACTAAACAGTGACTCATCATTCCCCTGATCAAGGCCGCCCACAACAGGACACACAGACCTAGACCTAGCTCTCCCATAGCCAACCAGCAATACTACCTGCCCTCTACCCACACTAGTGGACTGTCCCCTTCCCACACCATGAATGAACTGTCCCCTTCCCACACCATCAGTAGCATCATGCCCATCAGAGGAAGGGCTAACAGGTGTATTGAAGATATCTCTGCTAGCATGTCTCAATTAGGCTATAACAGTGCATAAACAAACACAATGAAACAAAAGCAAACAAATTCACAGCATCAAAACGTCTAGCCTATGGCTTCAAATACCCTAACAAGATCACAGGAAATAGTTTACCTAAAACAAAACCAATCCTCTTTCACCCATAAATAAACATACACAGCTCTAGCCAGCACCATTTGCGGGAAAAAACTCGACAGAAAAAAATTCCTCCCAACACGATCTCTACCCCCCCCCCTCCCCCGCACACAGTCGTCACCATTCAACACGGAGCTTAGCTAGCTAGCTAGCTAGCATATGTAGCACTATTAGCATAGCAGGCTAACCCTGATACCATGGGTGGAGCGGGGCGGGCTGAGAGAAGACGGCGGCTGCAGCAGGTGGCGACGCTTTCTCATCGGCGACGACGGGTCATAGGGCACCAAGTGTGACCGGTGTACTTTTCCTTTGCGTTGTGTAGGAAAGACAGGACAACTTCTCTCACGCATGGGATGTGTATTCTGTCTGTCGCATATAAACAACACAGGACAGGTTTCAGGAAACGTCAGATCAGCTCCTGCTGTAGCCTACGCAAGAATTACAGGGGCAGACAAAATGAACACATACCTCTTTCTACATGTCCAGAGCGGGAAAGAGGCAGAAGTCGGGAGGGGGGGGGCATACTGTAACGTGCATGGATAACTAGACACGTTGGCCCTTGGCTAACGGGTCGGACCCTTTAGTCGGCTGGTTAACGTTGTCGCTTGCGAAGCGAGAGATACGGGTTCGCGTCCCCGCTGTGGCGGTTCCCGGGCTGCCCCCAGAATTCGTTACGTTTTGGGGCTACTAACAGGAAATGGCGTGAAAAAAGGGAGGGGCTACTATAAGCGTTTCCTGAGGATATAATAAAATAAAATACTAATGTTAGCAATGAAAATAATAATAATAATAATAATCATGTGGTGATACTTTGTGTAATTATACAACATATTTTGGTAATGACATTTTTAACCATGTTACACACAACATTCATTCAGACACGACACGGGGTTCAAAGACGGATGTTTTCGCCTCTAAACGAAATAAAGGGCAGTTCAACCCTGAACACGTGTCAAATGGGGGGGGGTACTATTAAATTAATGTGAAATGTGACGTGATGATGTGTGTTATCACCCCAGCTGAGCTCAGCTGGGGTGATAACACACATCATCACTTCCTGCTACTTTCCTGGGTATGACGTCATGGGACTGTTGTCATGTGACCTCATTATACAGGACCAGAGAGTCAGGCTCTGTCTGCACCATACACCCATACATCCATACACCCACCCATACACCCATACATCCATACACCCACCCATACACCCATACATCCATACACCCATACACCCATACACCCACCCATACACACATACACCCATACACCCATACACCCACCCATACACACATACACCCATACATCCATACACCTATACACACATACACCCATACACCCACACACATACACCTATACACACATACACACATACACCCACCCACACATCCATACACCCACACACCCATACATCTATACACCTATACACACATACACCCATACACCCACACATCCACCCATACACCCACTCACACATCCATACACCCACACACCCATACATCTATACACCTATACACACATACACCCATACACCCACACATCCACCCATACACCCACCCACACATCCATACACCCACACATCCACCCATACACCCACACATCCACCCATACACCCACACATACACCCATACACCCACACATCCACCCATACACCCACCCACACATCCATACACCCACACACCCATACACCTATACACACATACACAGATACACCCACACATCCATACACCCACACACCCATACACCTATACACACATACACCTATACACACATACACACATACACCTATACACACATACACACATACACCCACACACTCATACACCCACACACCCGTACAAACATGCACCCACACACCCGGCCAGTCCAGGGAGTGCAGATGCGTTAGTTCCCCCCTAGCTTGCGATCGGGGCTGTCTTGGTACTTGCTCACTTACACTGATCTAGAGTAAAGCAGGTGAACTTCATTATTATTGTGATTTTCAGTTTTTCATACACTGTCAGCGTTGTACATGAAGTTGTGTTTCGCCTTGGTGATTAGCTGAACTGCTCGACACTGCCCCCATGAAGCCGAGCAGGGAGGAGGACCCGGCCTGTTGAGCGCCACGCTGCCTTTGTGTCTGCATGTGTGTGTGTAGCAGGGACGTGTATGTTGACGGGTTGTGTGTTCAGCATGATGCACCAGACACAACATGTGCAACATGGGTTGTGTGAGAGCAGCATGGTAACAGTGCGGTGCTGTCCCAGCCAGGGCCTCGGCAGACCGCTAATTCTCTGCCAGCGTCTCAGTCGTGGACCCTTTCAAGACCTCCACATTTGGTTGAATTTGAAAGGGGTATAAATTATTTTATTCCTTATTATTTATATAGATTTATATACATCTATATAAATATAGATACAAATTTATACATAACAACAATAATAATAATAATAATAATAATAATGATACATTTATTTATATAGCATTTTTCTAAAACAATAACACAAAGACAAGACAAGGCAAAAACAAGAGCAAAGCTAAACAAGTAAGAGCAAAAGCAGAAACAGCATATATGTATATATGCTGTATATATATATATATATATATATATATATATATATATATATATATATATATAGGGGTATAAATTATTTATGTTTATTAACAAGTTTGAAAAGTTCATGAAGCACTTCCCAACAGTGTGATAGCATTGTGTGATAGCATAGTGTGATAGCGTTGTGTGATAGCATTGTGTGATAGCATAGTGTGATAGCGTTGTGTGATAGCATAGTGTGATAGCATTGTGTGATAGCATAGAGTGATAGCATTGGGACTTGTCCTATCACGTGTCAAGACGTCTCACGTGTAATTGGACGTGATGGAAATGATTCTTATTATTTCATCGACATTCAAATACATATATTGGTGTGTGGCAGGGGTGCGGTATAACGCCCTGGTAAATGATGAGCCATTTGTCTGATTCGTTTGTGAAATCCATGACTACAGGGACCCACGTACAGATTATAATACAGATTTCCTTGTCAACTGATCTGCAGCCACCGTGTTCAGCCGCGGAGGTTTGAGGTTTTAAGCCGGTCTGCTTTTGGTGGTGAACTCTACTTTGTCACCCAATGAGGCTTTCCTGTTGAATAAAACGGCGAGTTCTCTTTCCCGGTCTTTCTAGAGAGGAAATTGAGGCAGGAACTGAACTGTGTCCAATGTATATTGATTTTAGGCTAGCTTGCCCTCTGTCCCGATATTGGTATAAATGTGGGGGAATGTCTACAAACGAATGGACTGCTTCATTGTTTGTGACAGCTCCACTGAATTTGATGGACAGGAACTAATTTTTCCATCATGGGCAAATAAAAAAACACAGAATGGGAGCATATAAGTGGCTTATTAGAGCCAGGTGATGAGCAAACCCTATAAATGCAAATGTCTGTTCGGTTTACTCTCTCATACCTGCAAAAAGGAAAAAAAAGAGAAGAAAAAAAGCTTTATTGTTCTTTTCTTTATTTCACCTGAATCAAACAAAACAATCAGAAGCAGACCACAGCAGGCTTATAGCTGCTTACTGCTGCCATCATAATCCCTGAACAAACATCTCGCAGTGTCATTACTGACGTTGTGTCATGAAAGAAATCCAGTGGCCTACTCGTGCATAGAGTAGTCTACACGTTTTGCTCGGGTGACCACTTCATTTTGTTATCTCAGCACACGAGAATGCTTGAACATCTAACAGACAAGGTGTCACAACACGCTGCAGCGCTCCAGTCCTCTGTTTTCACTTGGCAGTCTGTACAAGGGACAGGTCTGTAGAGGCTACAGAGGAGCACAACCAGCACCGGCAGCCCAGTCAGACAGCAGGTGGACGGTCTACACCAGTACAGACCTGTGGTGCAGATGGAAGGTGGACGGTCTACACCAGTACAGACTTGTGGTGCAGATGGAGGGTCTACCCCAGTACAGACCTGTGGTGCAGACGGAAGGTGGAGGGTCTACGCCAGTACAGACCTGTGGTGCAGACAGCAGTTGTAGGGTCTACACTGGTACAGACCTGTGGTGCAGACAGCAGTTGTAGGGTCTACACTGGTACAGACCTGTGGTGCAGACAGCAGTTGGAGGGTCTACACTGGTACAGACCTGTGGTGCAGACAGCAGTTGGAGGGTCTACACTGGTACAGACCTGTGGTGCAGACGGAAGGTGGAGGGTCTACACTGGTACAGACCTGTGGTGCAGACAGCAGTTGGAGGGTCTACACCGGTACAGACCTGTGGTGCAGACAGCAGTTGGAGGGTCTACACCAGTACAGACCTGTGGTGCAGACGGCAGGTGGAGGTTCTACACTAGTACAGACCTGTGGTGCAGAAAGCAGGTGGGGGGTCTACACTGGCACAGACCTGTGGTGCAGAAAGCAGGTGGGGGGTCTACACTAGTACAGACCTGTGGTGCAGACGGAAGGTGGGGGGTCTACACTGGCACAGACCTGTGGTGCAGACAGCAGTTGTAGGGTCTACGCCAGTACAGACCTGTGGTGCAGACGGCAGGTGGAGGTTCTACACTAGTACAGACCTGTGGTGCAGAAAGCAGGTGGGGGGTCTACCTGGCACAGACCTGTGGTGCAGACAGCAGGTGGGGGGTCTACACTAGTACAGACCTGTGGTGCAGACGGAAGGTGGGGGGTCTACACTGGCACAGACCTGTGGTGCAGACAGCAGTTGTAGGGTCTACGCCAGTACAGACCTGTGGTGCAGACGGCAGGTGGAGGTTCTACACTAGTACAGACCTGTGGTGCAGAAAGCAGGTGGAGGGTCTACACCAGTACAGACTTGTGGTGCAGATGGAAGGTGGAGGGTCTACAGCAGTACAGACCTGTGGTACAGACGGCAGGTGGAGGGTCTACACCAGTACATACTTGTGGTGCAGATGGTAGGTGGAGGGTCTACTGCAGTACAGACCTGTGGTGCAGACGGCATAAGCCACTATGTGGAGGTCTATGTTCAGTACTTCCTCGGCAGGGCAGAGCATCTCACATAAGATGTGCGTCAGTCAGATGGAAGCTTTGGTGAGCCAGGGGTTCCTCTGACACGGCAGGAGAACAGGGAGATACCTAGCAGAAACAGAGCTGATATCTCCTCCGCCCCCCCCGCCCCCGCCCCCACCGCCCATGACACGCTCGTCACAGACGCTCTGCTTCAGGTGGCTGTGTCAGTGGCTGCATCCTCCATGCAGCTCTCCAACACAGTCAGTTGACCTCACTAAATATGCAATATGCACATCTAAGCATTCACACACACACACACACACACACACACACACACACACACACACACACACACACACACACACACACACACACACACACACACACACACACACACACACACACACATATCCAGAGTATGTGTCCAGAGTACAATTTCAAGTAATTCTGGGTAGAAATTGAGGATACTGTGAAGTATATTCCAGTAAATGACGGGGGGGGGGTCCTAGTCGGGGTGGGGTGGGGTCCTAGTCGGGGAGGGGCGGTCCTAGTCGGGGAGGGGGGGTCCTAGTCGGGGTGGGGTGGGGTCCTAGTCGGGGAGGTGGGGTCCTAGTCGGGGAGGGGCGGTCCTAGTCGGGGAGGGGGGGTCCTAGTCGGGGTGGGGTGGGGTCCTAGTCGGGGAGGTGGGGTCCTAGTCGGGGAGGGGGGGTCCTAGTCGGGGTGGGGGGGTCCTAGTCGGGGTGGGGTGGGGTCCTAGTCGGGGTGGGGGGGGTCCTAGTCGGGGTGGTGGGGGGGGTCCTAGTCGGGGTGGGGTGGGGTCCTAGTCGGGGAGGGGGGGTCCTAGTCGGGGTGGGGGGGGGTCCGAGTGGGTTTCTGCAGTATGCTCCAAGTTCTGCTGTGCAGGACGTTGCACAGAGATGCGAAGTGACACACGTGCTGTATGTGAGCTGTGGGTTGCAGGAGGAAGACGAGGGGAAGACATGAGCTGTGTGCGTGTGTGTGTCGGTGTGTGTGTTCGTATGTTGTGTATAGGTGTGTGTGAGTGTGTCCGATAGGATGTATGTTGTGTAGGTGGAACAGGGATGTTAGCACGGCTGCAGGGTTATTTGCCGAATAAAAAGCTTTTGTTGAAGCGAGTACGTCCCGGAGACTGTCCTCCAGCAAAACACGACCTCATAGCTGGTCTGTACAAGCAGCTTATTACCATCTATAGCGCACGTGTTAAGCTACTGGCTCGCGCTCCTCCGTCATTGTAACGCGTTACTTCCCCTGTAACAATAAGCACCTCCCTCCATAAGCTATCGCGAGAACCAATATTAATGAAAGCAAAGCTTAATGTTACATAGCGGTTATAATGTCCACGCGACCACACAGGCCAACCCTCTAATACGACCCACAGGAGCGTTTCCCAAACTAGCGCCCCCTACCGGTGGCAGGAGATATGCCAGAGATACTTTTCGCCTGTGTGCATGGTGGGGTTTTATCTACTTGCCGCCATGCTTTTGACAGCGCCTCATAGACAGGCTGGAGAAGGTGAGTCGTCAGCGAATACTGAGAAAAATGACGTCAGAACAGTAGATTATGTAGTCCGGGCGCTTTTGTCTTGTTTCGCCGCCTAGTATAGTAACTACGGTTGCTATTGGCAGCACGACCGCTAAAACGTTGCTACTGGTCGTAATTAGCTGCTTGTACAAACCACCTATGGGGTCGTCGTTCGGTGGAGGACAGTCTCATTTAAAATGTCAGCTAATAGTGAGGGGTTGTGTTGTTGTAGTGTGTAATGCTGCAGTGTGGACAAGCCGCTGGTCTCGGAGCGGCTACGTCCCGCTGGACGTGCTGGGCCCGGTACTGACCCCGTGGCCCCTGTGATGACTTTATAAAGGAAACTGCAGTCTGTCAGATACCGAGTCGAACCGCATCACAGCCTGCCACACAACGCCCCCCCTCTCTCTCGTCATCCCTCTGTCAATCAATCAATCAATCAATCAATCAATCAATCAATCAATCAATCAATCAATCAATCAATCAATCAATCAATCAATCAAGGTGCATTGTATACAGCGCTTTCCCAGCTGCAACGGCCACTCAAAGCGCTTTACATTTCTGGTCAAACCTGATAACAACCTGATAACAACCTGATAACAACCTGATAACAACCTGATAACAACCTGATAACAACCTGATAACAACCTGATAACAACCTGATAACAACCTGATAACAACAGCTGAGCAGAACTGCAAAGACACCAACAATATCAAAAGGCCGCCTTGTTGTTAACAAATCATTTATTGGTTTTACAAGATGAACCTCTTGATGAGGAAGGTGGAGCCAAGTGGCGCGTGGAGCGGAAACCATCATCTGCTGGTTTCAGACTCGTCCTGCAAGTCAAACGCCATTTCTGCACACGTGATCGATTCACACGCACGTTACTGGTCAGGCCCTCGTTACTCGTATGATGTTTGACTTTATATATATATATATATATATATATATATATATATATATATATACATACATACATACACATACACATTTATATATACATACACACACACAAACACACACACATACATATATACATACATATATACATATATACATACATATATATATATATATATACATATATATACATATATACATATATATATATATATATATATATATATAAATTCCACTGTCCAAGAGAACGAACACCAGGATGACTGTCGGAACTGCCGGTCTGCGTGGGCTAGCAGTTAGCTTCGCCTGCCCCGGTTCTGCCTCCTGGCTCCCCTGGCCGATCCAACGCCTACTCCCCCAGCTAGACACAGACACATTCGACACACCTCCCCGCACTCCACATGACGACCCCAAACACACAGTCAACACCAGGTGAGGCCGCCGCCAGACCGCCCTCGGTGTTATCAGAACCGCCGGTCTGCATGGGCTAGCAGTTAGCTTAGCCTGCCCCGCTTCCGCGTCCTGTCAGACCGCCCTCGGTGCTTCCTCTTCGGGCGCAGCTCCAGACAGGGCCGTGGTCCCTGGGCCCACAGGACGCAGTACACCAGGCTCCCCCAGCTGATCCAGAACCAGCTCTCCCAGCCATCAGACGCAGACACAACAAACCTAGACGCAGATGTGGGCAAAGACCCAGCATGGACGGTGCCGGGTGAGGCCGCTGCAAAGGTGAATTCGCGCTGCCGTTTTCCCACACCGGAAGTGTGGAACGATTCCTCTGATGACGTTGAGGCTTTCAGCGGTGGTTAGAAGAGGAGGTGTTTTCCCCAAACTCTGTTCTCTTTCACACTACCACCAATGTGACTAACACAAACATGGACACACAAAAGACACAAACAAAACACCAAGCAGGTAAGTAGGTGCAGCACGGTAGAGCAGCTCCTACTGCCGGCTGAGGAAGACGCGGGGATGTGAAGACGCCCTGGAGAAGACAGGAGGCCGGAGAGGTCCTGACCAATAAGAACAGCGGAGTCGGAGGGCGGCCCTGAGCGCGCGTCCGCTCCTCTTTCCGTTCATCCCTTTGGAGGCACCGGTTTGTGCACGCTCTCAGCACGGGCTTTCATCTCTACGTCATGTCCCATCTTCACGCGTCCATTGTGGCAGTGAAGAGGTGTGCTGCGGCTCTCCTGATCCGGGTCGTGTGCATTTCACTAGGCCAGCTAGCTGCGGACATGCAGATCTAATGGCGGCTGGAGTGAGGACAGCAGCCTATTACAGCGCTGCGTCTGGTGGCTTAATGGCATTAGCGTTGCGTTGTGAGGGGCTAACGATGCATTGTGCTCCTAGCTACTGCTGCTCCGGGGTGATG
The DNA here is from genome assembly GCF_029633865.1 of Lampris incognitus. NCBI lineage: Eukaryota > Metazoa > Chordata > Actinopteri > Lampriformes > Lampridae > Lampris > Lampris incognitus. The sequence continues at coordinate 6,556,737 of NC_079228.1, forward strand.
CCTCCACATTAGCACACATGTCTAATCGGCTTTGCTACCCTGCATCTGCTCACAGGAAGAAAGGCCGCGATGTAATATCATCCAGGCCAGGTACCGCTGTTGCTATAGCAATTGTAATTACAAAAGGTTCATTAACTCACAACAGTTTTACCAGTCAAAGGGGGGTTCGCATTAACAAAATTTACATATTGAGGAAATTAACCCCGTCGGCAGGAAACCAATGTCATCAAAATGAGAGCAGCCAAACAAAGAGGAGGGGGGTGATGCTGAAGCACCGCGAGCTGACGGACACGAACCTGCCTCGCAACACCAGCATCCTCTCTTTCTGTTCATGCTCTCTTTCTTTTCATCCTCTCTTTCTGTTCATTCTCTCTTTCTGTTCATTCTCTCTTTCTGTTCATCCTCTCTTTCGGTTCATCCTCTCTTTCTGTTCATCCTCTCTTTCTGTTCATGCTCTCTTTCTGTTCATGCTCTCTTTCTGTTCATGCTCTCTTTCTGTTCATTCTCTCTTTCTGTTCATTCTCTCTTTCTGTTCATTCTCTCTTTCTGTTCATGCTCCCTTTCTGTTCATTCTCTCTTTCTGTTCATTCTCTCTTTCTGTTCATCCTCTCTTTCTGTTCATGCTCTCTTTCTGTTCATCCTCTCTTTCTGTTCATTCTCTCTTTCTGTTCATGCTCTCTTTCTGTTCATTCTCTCTTTCTGTTCATTCTCTCTTTCTGTTCATCCTCTCTTTCTGTTCATGCTCTCTTTCTGTTCATCCTCTCTTTCTGTTCATTCTCTCTTTCTGTTCATTCTCTCTTTCTGTTCATCCTCTCTTTCGGTTCATCCTCTCTTTCTGTTCATCCTCTCTTTCTGTTCATGCTCTCTTTCTGTTCATGCTCTCTTTCTGTTCATCCTCTCTTTCTGTTCATTCTCTCTTTCTGTTCATGCTCTCTTTCTGTTCATTCTCTCTTTCTGTTCATGCTCTCTTTCTGTTCATTCTCTCTTTCTGTTCATTCTCTCTTTCTGTTCATCCTCTCTTTCTGTTCATGCTCTCTTTCTGTTCATCCTCTCTTTCTGTTCATTCTCTCTTTCTGTTCATGCTCTCTTTCTGTTCATTCTCTCTTTCTGTTCATTCTCTCTTTCTGTTCATGCTCTCTTTCTGTTCATGCTCTCTTTCTGTTCATCCTCTCTTTCTGTTCATCCTCTCTTTCTTTTCATGCTCTCTTTCTGTTCATTCTCTCTTTCTGTTCATGCTCTCTTTCTGTTCATGCTCTCTTTCTTTTCATGCTCTCTTTCTGTTCATTCTCTCTTTCTGTTCATTCTCTCTTTCTGTTCATTCTCTCTTTCTTTTCATGCTCTCTTTCTTTTCATGCTCTCTTTCTGTTCATTCTCTCTTTCTGTTCATGCTCTCTTTCTTTTTATTCTCTCTTTCTTTTCATTCTCACTTTCTTTTCATTCTCTCTTTCTTTTCATGCTCTCTTTCTTTTCATTCTCTCTTTCTTTTCATTCTCTCTTTCTTTTCATGCTTTCTTTCTGTTCATTCTCTCTTTCTGTTCATTCTCTCTTTCTGTTCATGCTCTCTTTCTTTTAATGCTCTCTTTCTTTTCATTCTCTCGTTCTGTTCATGCTCTCTTTCTGTTCATTCTCTCTTTCTTTTCATTCTCTCTTTCTGTTCATGCTCTCTTTCTTTTCATGCTCTCTTTCTTTTCATTCTCTCGTTCTGTTCATGCTCTCTTTCTTTTCATTCTCTCTTTCTGTTCATTCTCTCTTTCTGTTCATTCTCTCTTTCTTTTCATGCTCTCTTTCTGTTCATTCTCTCTTTCTGTTCATTCTCTCTTTCTTTTCATGCTCTCTTTCTGTTCATTCTCTCTTTCTGTTCATGCTCTCTTTCTTTTCATGCTCTCTTTCTGTTCATGCTCTCTTTCTTTTCATTCTCTCTTTCTTTTCATGTTCTCTTTCTGTTCATTCTCTCTTTCTTTTCATGCTCTCTTTCTGTTCATTCTCTCTTTCTTTTCATTCTCTTTCTTTTCATGCTCTCTTTCTGTTCATTCTCTCTTTCTTTTCATTCTCTCTTTCTGTTCATTCTCTTTCTGTTCATGCTCTCTTTCTTTTCATTCTCTCTTTCTGTTCATTCTCTCTTTCTGTTCATTCTCTTTCTGTTCATTCTCTCTTTCTTTTCATACTCTTTCTGTTCATTATCTCTTTCTGTTCATTCTCTCTTTCTTTTCATTCTCTCTTTCTGTTCATTCTCTTTCTTTTCATGCTCTCTTTCTTTTCATTCTCTCTTTCTGTTCATTCTCTTTCTTTTCATGCTCTCTTTCTTTTCATGCTCTCTTTCTTTCATGCCCTCTTTCTTTTCATGCTCTCTTTCTGTTCATACTCTCTTTCTGTTCATTCTCTCTTTCTTTTCATACTCTTTCTGTTCATTTTCTCTTTCTTTTCATTCTCTCTTTCTTTTCATTCTCTCTTTCTGTTCATTCTCTTTCTTTTCATGCTCTCTTTCTGTTCATTCTCTCTTTCTTTTCATACTCTCTTTCTGTTCATTCTCTTTCTTTTCATGCTCTCTTTCTTTTCATGCTCTCTTTCTTTCATGCCCTCTTTCTTTTCATGCTCTCTTTCTGTTCATTCTCTCTTTCTGTTCATGCTCTCTTTTCATTCTCTTTCTTTTCATGCTCTCTTTCTTTTCATTCTCTTTCTTTTCATGCTCTCTTTCTTTTCATTCTCTCTTTCTCTTCATTCTCTTTCTTTTCATTCTCTCTTTCTTTTCATGCTCTCTTTCTGTTCATTCTCTCTTTCTTTTCATGCTCTCTTTCTTTTCATGCTCTCTTTCTTTTCATTCTCACTTTCTTTTCATTCTCTCTTTCTCTTCATTCTCTTTCTTTTCATTCTCTCTTTCTTTTCATGCTCTCTTTCTGTTCATTCTCTCTTTCTTTTCATACTCTCTTTCTGTTCATTCTCTCTTTCTTTTCATTCTCTCTTTCTTTTCATTCTCTCTTTCTGTTCATTCTCTTTCTGTTCATTCTCTCTTTCTTTTCATACTCTTTCTGTTCATTCTCTCTTTCTTTTCATTCTCTCTTTCTTTTCATTCTCTCTTTCTGTTCATTCTCTTTCTTTTCATGCTCTCTTTCTTTTCATGCTCTCTTTCTTTTCATTCTCTCTTTCTTTTCATACTCTCTTTCTGTTCATTCTCTCTTTCTTTTCATTCTCTCTTTCTTTTCATTCTCTCTTTCTGTTCATTCTCTTTCTTTTCATGCTCTCTTTCTTTCATGCCCTCTTTCTTTTCATGCTCTCTTTCTGTTCATGCTCTCTTTCTGTTCATGCTCTCTTTTCATTCTCTTTCTTTTCATGCTCTCTTTCTTTTCATTCTCTTTCTTTTCATGCTCTCTTTCTTTTCATGCTCTCTTTTCATTCTCTCTTTCTCTTCATTCTCTTTCTTTTCATTCTCTCTTTCTTTTCATGCTCTCTTTCTGTTCATTCTCTCTTTCTTTTCATGCTCTTTCTTTTCATGCTCTCTTTCTTTTCATTCTCTCTTTCTTTTCATTCTCTCTTTCTCTTCATTCTCTTTCTTTTCATTCTCTCTTTCTTTTCATTTTCTCTTTCTGTTCATTCTCTCTTTCTTTTCATTCTCACTTTCTTTTCATTCTCTCTTTCTGTTCATGGTCTCTTTCTTTTCATTTTCTATTTATTTCTCCATTTACCCTCAAACACAGCTCGGTGCTGTTAATTACCAAAAACATGATGATTCCGTGGGAAAATACGCTGATTTCCTTTTTTCACATAGCAAACACCACAGTGAGAGTGTTTTATATATATATATATATATATATATATATATATATATATATATATATATATACTAGAAGAACCCCGCTACAATGTAGCGGTTTGGTTCTCCACCTGTCTAAATCTCCCTCCTCTTCATCCTGCCAGCTAACTGCCTTCCCCCTGCCCCTAAACCCCCCCCCACTCCAACTCCCCCCCCCCAAATGCTCAGAATCATCTGAAATGCCGAGAAAAGTGGTTTTTAGCCATTTTTAGAAAATGCATATTTTGCGTAATTATGCATAATTATGCATAAATATTTTAATTTTCTGCTATTTTTCTGGTCCTCTCTGGAACAATACCTACCACCTCCAAAAAAAATGAGGATCAGAAGTGCATTTTTGCAAAAATGCATATATTTTGCATAATGCCAAAACATTTCTAAGTCCCAGAATTTTTTTTTATATAGGTGAAAAAAATCAGAGATGCTCAGAATCATCTGAAATGCCGAGAAAAGCGGTTTTTAGCCATTTTTAGAAAAATGCACATTTTGCATATTTATGCATAATTATGCATAATTTTAATTTTCTGGGATTTTCCCTTTACTCTCTGAGACAATACCTACCACCTCCAAAAAGAATTAGGATCATAAGTGCTTTAGTTTTCGGTCCCGCTATCTACACTAACTAACACACACACACACACACACACATTACGAAAATATATGAGTAGATATATATACGTATATATATATATATATATATATATATATATATATATGTGTGTGTGTGTGTGTGTAAAGATAGATGTAGTAAAAAACTTTAATACATTTCTTTTTTCCTACATCTATCTTAATATATAAGAAAGTATAATATACATTTTATATATAATATACTTTATATATATCACTTATAGTATGTAATATATTAAATACTATATAATGTATTATATATATATGCGCGCGTGTGTATATGTATGTGTGTGTACACAAACACACACAGATATATATGTAATATATATATAGGATAATATATATGTATACTATATGGCAACAGGGATAGAGGAGAAAATATGTTAATGCATAGCAGTGCAGGTGTGTTCCGTGCGTCTGGCACTCAGGCCTGTGTACTGCTATACATTAAGGTCTGTTGTCCTTTATCCGTGTTGATATCCCGCTCCTCATTAGTCGAGCACTCAACACCACCGACGGTTTCGGAGAAAAAACGCTCTCTCTCTCTCTCTCTCTCTCTCTCTCTCTCTCTCTCTCTCTCTCTCTCTCTCTCTCTCTCTCTCTCTCTCTCTCTCTCTCTCTCTCTCTCTCTCTCTCTCTAGATAGATATGTGTATGTATGTATATATGTATATATGTATGTATGTATGTATGTATGTATGTATGTATGTATGTATGTATGTATGTATGTATGTATGTATGTATGTATTACATGTTGCCGTTGCGTCCCTGGGTCTTTCTGCTGAGGGGGTCCGTCTCTATTGGCCCTCCCTTGCTGGAGGAAATGAACAAAAGAGATTGAATGAAAGAGTAGAGTGAGTTTAAATCTATTTAGAAACCTGGTGTAGAATCGATCGTAGTGCTTTAGACTATCATCAGGCTCATCGTTGTTGATTCAGGGGCTTATGACCGGGTTTACAGATCTCTCTGGATTCTAGATTAAAAAAAACACAAAGCACACAAAGGTCCAAATCAGACTGAAGTCCTAAGCGACAAAGATCGTGGTGTTCCTGTTTGTGTACACATGATCTGATCCCTGCATGTTATGAGGCTATGCAGTTACTAAGGCTTGTATTGGAATTGTATTGGAACGGTATTGGAATTATATTGGACTTGTATTGGAATTGTATTGGACTTGTATTGGAACGGTGTTGGAATTGCATTGGACTTGTATTGGAATTGTATTGGACTTGTATTGGAACGGTGTTGGAATTGCATAGGACTTATATTGGAATTGTATTGGAACGGTATAGGAATTGTATTGGAATTGTATTGGAACTGTATTGGAACTGTATTGGAAGTGTATTGGAACTTTACTGGAGTTGTATTTGAACGGTATTGGAACTGTATTGGAACGGTATTGGAATTGTATTGGAACTGTATTGGAACGGTATTGGAACTGTATTGGAACAGTATTGGAAGTGTATTGGAACTTTACTGGAATTGTATTTGAACGGTACTGGAACTGTATTGGAACGGTATTAGAATTGTATTGGAACTGTATTGGAACGGTATTGGAACTGTATTGGAACTGTATTGGAACTTTACTGGAATTGTATTTGAACGGTACTGGAACTGTATTGGAACGGTATTGGAATTGTATTGGAACGGTATTGGAATTGTATTGGAACTGTATTGGAACTGTATTGGAACTGTATTGGAATTGTATTGGAACTGTATTGGAACTGTTTTGGAATTGCAAGTTTTCTGTGTAGAAGGTGAAAACCCACTTACTAACAGGGTGGAACGCGATTTCAGGGACACACAGTAAATTACAGAATAATAAGTAATAACTACTTTATCTATACAGTAATAAAGGTATACTTGTATTTATGTTTAATTATATCGAAAATGTGTTTGACTGAACCTGAAAATGTCATCTGGGGACATCGGAAAAAAAGAAAGGTGTTTATTTGCAAAGAAAAGGTAAAAAAATAATTTAAAAACAAGTATTTTACATGAATTATTTTGTGATAATGTTATCACTCTAAAATACGCCCACTCTATAATAAAAGCCTTCCATAATAAACATTTAATTTATTTGACTAAAATATTGGCAGTTATTTCCTGGAGACAGAAAAGTCACCAATGTCCAGGAAGGACCCACGGATGCTGTGTTCTAGTGCGTATACTGCACCATGAGCACCTGTCAGTGTCGTGACGCGATGGGTTTCACTAAGCATACGTTCATATTTCTAGTCTCACAGTAACAAGTCACTATATCAGTGACAAAACAACACAAATAAAACACGGACGTCATGCTGCTGTTGCTTATTCTGCTTGTCTGTTTAGTGTAAACATGCTGGCTGTGCGGCTGCTAATTGCAGCAGTTCATTAAGATATTGGCAAGAGTTTTACGCACCGTTCCGGGGGTCATCACCCCCCAGCCCAGCGGCACGGCGCGGCACGGCACGGAAGATGCAGAGCTGCAGGTTCCAGATCAGTTGTGGAAGCGGAACTGCAGCGTCAGTACTGCCGCCGGAGGAAGATGAGTGTGAGTGAAGCAACTCCTCTTCATCAGTCTGCGCTGACATGAAGAAGTATCGCGAGAGCTCGACCTGTCCTTCCTTCACCCGCAGAGCCCGCACGCTCTCGTCCCCTGCCCGTCAAACACCCGGTCAGCGGCCTTACACGTCACACCGTGACCCGAGGTACCCCTTTAGTGTCCGTTTTGCGCGTGCAGGGCTGCAAAATAGGTATGAATGCTGCAGTGCTGCAGCTGCAAGAAGAAAGGCGAAAGTCAGTCGCCAGAATGACGTGCTGGCGTTTTACCTTGCTGCAAGCCACGGACCGCTCAACGCGTGCCATGCTGCACTCACAGCCGCGCCGGCGCTCCTGCTTCCACGTCACGTGGCCGCCCGTCAAGCGTCTGTCTGAGGAGAGAAAAGTGGCTGACCCTCCTTTATTCCCAGTAAAACATGTATATTTTAAGATAGTTTCGGCATTAAACTGTGTTTTGCTGCTGAAACTTCTAGTGAGAAATGTGCATTTTATTTCATAATCTCTGTGCAGCGAATGTACCTGGTCTTTAGTTTGGTAGGTATTCGGACTGGTCTCTCAGCATATGGTCTTTAGTTTGGTAGTCATTAGGACTGGTCTCTCAGCATATGGTCTTTAGTTTGGTAGGCATTAGGACTGGTCTCTCAGCATATGGTCTTTAGCTTGGTAGGCATTAGGACTGGTCTCTCAGCATATGGTCTTTAGTTTGGTAGTCATTAGGACTGGTCTCTCAGCATATGGTCTTTAGTTTGGTAGTCATTAGGACTGGTCTCTCAGCATATGGTCTTTAGTTTGGTAGTCATTAGGACTGGTCTCTCAGCATATGGTCTTTAGTTTGGTAGGTATTAGGACTGGTCTCTCAGCATATGGTCTTTAGCTTGGTAGGCATTAGGACTGGTCTCTCAGCATATGGTCTTTAGTTTGGTAGTCATTAGGACTGGTCTCTCAGCATATGGTCTTTAGTTTGGTAGGCATTAGGACTGGTCTCTCAGCATATGGTCTTTAGTTTGGTAGTCATTAGGACTGGTCTCTCAGCATATGGTCTTTAGCTTGGTAGGCATTAGGACTGGTCTCTCAGCATATGGTCTTTAGCTTGGTAGGCATTAGGACTGGTCTCTCAGCATATGGTCTTTAGCTTGGTAGGCATTAGGACTGGTCTCTCAGCATATGGTCTTTAGTTTGGTAGGTATTCGGACTGGTCTCTCAGCATATGGTCTTTAGCTTGGTAGGCATTAGGACTGGTCTCTCAGCATATGGTCTTTAGTTTGGTAGGCATTAGGACTGGTCTCTCAGCATATGGTCTTTAGCTTGGTAGGCATTAGGACTGGTCTCTCAGCATATGGTCTTTAGTTTGGTAGGCATTAGGACTGGTCTCTCAGCATATGGTCTTTAGTTTGGTAGGCATTAGGACTGGTCTCTCAGCATATGGTCTTTAGTTTGGTAGGCATTAGGACTGGTCTCTCAGCATATGGTCTTTAGTTTGGTAGGCATTAGGACTGGTCTCTCAGCATATGGTCTTTAGTTTGGTAGGCATTAGGACTGGTCTCTCAGCATATGGTCTTTAGTTTGGTAGGCATTAGGACTGGTCTCTCAGCATATGGTCTTTAGCTTGGTAGGCATTAGGACTGGTCTCTCAGCATATGGTCTTTAGTTTGGTAGGCATTAGGACTGGTCTCTCAGCATATGGTCTTTAGTTTGGTAGGCATTAGGACTGGTCTCTCAGCATATGGTCTTTAGCTTGGTAGGCATTAGGACTGGTCTCTCAGCATATGGTCTTTAGCTTGGTAGGCATTAGGACTGGTCTCTCAGCATATGGTCTTTAGTTTGGTAGGCATTAGGACTGGTCTCTCAGCATATGGTCTTTAGCTTGGTAGGCATTAGGACTGGTCTCTCAGCATATGGTCTTTAGCTTGGTAGGCATTAGGACTGGTCTCTCAGCATATGGTCTTTAGCTTGGTAGGCATTAGGACTGGTCTCTCAGCATATGGTCTTTAGCTTGGTAGGCATTAGGACTGGTCTCTCAGCATATGGTCTTTAGCTTGGTAGGCATTAGGACTGGTCTCTCAGCATATGGTCTTTAGCTTGGTAGGCATTAGGACTGGTCTCTCAGCATATGGTCTTTAGCTTGGTAGGCATTAGGACTGGTCTCTCAGCATATGGTCTTTAGCTTGGTAGGCATTAGGACTGGTCTCTCAGCATATGGTCTTTAGTTTGGTAGGCATTAGGACTGGTCTCTCAGCATATGGTCTTTAGCTTGGTAGGCATTAGGACTGGTCTCTCAGCATATGGTCTTTAGTTTGGTAGGCATTAGGACTGGTCTCTCAGCATATGGTCTTTAGCTTGGTAGGCATTAGGACTGGTCTCTCAGCATATGGTCTTTAGCTTGGTAGGCATTAGGACTGGTCTCTCAGCATATGGTCTTTAGCTTGGTAGGCATTAGGACTGGTCTCTCAGCATATGGTCTTTAGCTTGGTAGGCATTAGGACTGGTCTCTCAGCATATGGTCTTTAATTTGGTAGGCATTAGGACTGGTCTCTCAGCATATGGTCTTTAGTTTGATAGGCATTAGGACTGGTCTCTCTAGCCAGAAAATTGTTGCTGTGCAATGTTTCCAACATTGAACACAACCCCAAAACGTGTTTTTACAATACTTTGTTAAAATAGCTTAAATAAATCAACTTTTGTATGCTCTTTTTCAAATAAGCCGCCAAAATGCAGTGTAATCTATGCTATTACTGCAGTAAAGACGTGGTATACTCTGTAGATGTATTTTTACGACCCTGTTCATCATGCTAGTTTGAAAACTGGAAGAACTACAACTATGGTGCTGGTTTGTGTCGAGCTGCATGGCACGGCTCAATGAAACTGTAGTTTTTCCTCGAATTGGAAGTCGTAAATCCACACTTTCATTTTCTCCCGTCTACATTACTGTAACCCCCTCTACTCTGGAGAAAATGGAAGTGTGTCCTTAAAAGACAAAATATTTCAGATTTTGGTGGCCTGGCGGCCTGTCCAGGGTGTCTCCCCGCCTGCCGCCCAATGACTGCTGGGAAAGGCTCCAGCATCCCCGCCACCCTGAGAGCAGGATAAGCGGTTCAGATGATGGATGGACACATGGATATAAGTTGTAAATACTGAATTGAGAGTACACCGAGGAGTTTGCAATACTGCAATATCGCACCTTTACATATTACAATATTGCAATATGTAAAGGTGACTTATTTTGAAAGCAAACAAACAAACACACAAAATACATTTTGTTCCATTTGTTGGGTCTCCAAAGGGCTCTCTTAAACTAGGCCTGTGCCAAGACTGAGCCCTTTGGAGGCCCAGTGCCTGAAATGAAAGTTATTTTGTTTGTTTGCTTGTTTGTCTGTCTGTTTGTGTGTTTGTTTGTTTGTTTAGACACCCATACATATTGCAGTCCTGCTGAACATCCAGGCATTACTACAAGTATAGGGCCTGAATTGCTTGGGTTAGGGTCAGGGCTGAAAAAATTATCAGGAAAATAAGCTTCAAAGTAGGCCAAAAGAATTAGCTTGCTCTTAAATTATCCAAAAATTATTACCTTAAATGATGTTTGTCCCCATTTCCACAAAAACGGACAAAAAACAAAACCAAAAAACTAAACTGACCTTTCAGTTCACATGTTGGGCCTCCAAAGGGCTATCTGAAAGAAAGCCCGGACCAAGACTGTGTCCATTAAATATTAAAATTAAAACTTAATCTTGGGACTAAACCAAATACCTTGTTGGGAAGATCTCAACCGGTGGAGTAGCATTATACCAGTCCCAAGATTGTATAAAAACATTTTCCCCCCTTTTTCTGCCCAGTTGTATCTGCTCAATTACCCCCCTCTTCCAAGCTGCCCCACCTCCTCTGCTGATCCAGGGAGGGCTGCAGACTACCACATGCCTCCTCCCGTACATGTGGAGTCGCCAGCCGCTTCTTTTCACCTGACAGTGGGGAGTTTCATCAGGGGGAAGTAGCACGTGGGAGGATCATGTTATTCCCCCCAGTTCCCCCTCCCCCCCGACCAGAGGAGGCGCTAGTGCAGCGACCAGGACACATAGCCACATCCGGCTTCCCACCCACAGACACAGTCAGTTGTGTCTTTAGAGACAACCTCCAAGCCGGAGGTAACACGGGGATTCGAACCGGCGATCCCCGTGTTGGAAGGCAACGGAATAGACCGTCCCCGCCAGTTACGTCCACGGACGGACGGATGTAACTTGATATGTACAACTTGAAACGTTTCACCTGTTTGGTGGGTAGGTGCAGGTGAAAGTTTGTCGACAGTTGTGTGCATGTCGTTGACATTTAGGCAGGCATCGCAAACAATATGCCATTGTCAATAGCACACTCCAACAAACAGGAAACTGGTATCACCACTGCAGTAGAAACCGGAAGTCAGTGGACTACAGTTATGCACAGGGTCGATTGCATTGAACTGTAGATGGCAAGCTGGAGTGGTTTGTCAAGTATGAAGAAAAGGATAGATTACTGTGAAAATGAATATGTACAACATGAACTTTGAATATAAAATGGTGATAGACTTGTAAACTTCCAAGCTAATCATTTAGTTCTGCAGATATGAGCGGTGGAATTTTTTCTCAGGATTGGATTGGACTCTGGTCCGGGATTTCAGTCCTACCCTACTACGCCTAGAACGACCCCATGGTTTTTAAACTCTATATTGTGTCAGGATAAATACCCAGTTGAGATATTAGTGCATTACATATGTTAGTGTGTCTGTTATGAAACTAACTGACACTAAAATTAACATTTTAACAACTTTAACACTATTTTTCAAACAATCTAAAATGGCGGCTGTCCAACGCCTGTAAACGCTGCAGCGCCTCGGTGGTAGTCATGGTGACTCTGTAACGGCGTCTGTAACCAGACATGTTGGACGTCATCACACATCAAGTTCAGACTATTTGTCTCCACTGGAGGGCGCTAGTGTGTTTCTAGGACAGAGCAACGAACTTCACGAAGGAAATGACGCCACCAACATACGTCAAAAATACTGACATGACGCACGCGATCACACGCAAATTACGAGACGGTCATTTTGACCGCTCATGGTCGTTTAGTTAGAGCTTATCGTAAGTTTTTTGTGCAATTGATCCAAAACTCGTTTTAATGAAAATATGTGTAATGTTAGTATCATTCGGGGAGCGGCAGGTCTGTATCTTTTTTCAAAAAGTTATTAAACTTGGAAAACCCAGAACCGCCAAATTGACGGCCTTGTTAAGGCATAACAAGGTGCAGAAGGAGTAAGGTTTCTGCATGTGTGCTCTGGCATGACTCCGGCCTACCGACTGTTCATGGAAGCTTATTTAAATGCTGTTTCCAAGTCTGCACATACTTCCTCCTCCTGTAACTGCGTTTCTTTGCAGTCAAAGCCAGGAACCGGCTTGCAGTTTTGATAAATCACCAGCAGATCACATTACATACTGCACCAAAAAGTTTTTAAACTAAATAATGGCTCCCGTGAGAGTGAGATCAATGACGCCGCTGAGCGACTGCGGGAGGCTGCAGGAGGCTGCGGGAGGCTGCAGGAGGCTGCGGGAGAAGCCGAGATGAAGTCAGGGAAGTGACCCAGCGAGCTCTCGGGGGGCCGGCCACTCTCTAGTATGGTTATTTTGCACTTGTAAGGCAAGAGCCTCCTGTTTAAAAGACTCAAGTGTCAGAGCAGTCTGCTGCTCTTTCAAGGAAAAACCAAAAGCCACGACACACAACATCCTTCTTTTCTCCTGAAAACCAGTTCGGTTTTCATAATTTCACGTACATCCGCTGGCTTTCTGGGACCAAGGGTGTTGCAAACTACAAAGCAAGGAAGCTCTGCTGAAACTAGACTGCTGACACGTGTGTGTGCGCGTGCGTGCGTGCGTGCGTGTGTTGTGTTGTAATCAAGTCTTTGGTTGGTTGTAATCAGGTGATGTAATCACGTGGCACTGTGATTAACAGAAGGTGAGAGGAGAAGAGAGGGGACACGGAACTTTCAAAAAGAGATGAAAGAGGGGAAAAACAAGGCACTGACACCTACCTGAAAAACCACCAGCTCAGAGTAATCAAGGAGAGAGAGGAGGCGAAGGGGAGCGAAGTGGAGTAGCGTGAGACAGAAAGAGGAGGCAGAATGAGAGAGCGTGAGAGAGAGAGGGAGAGAGCGAGAGAGAGAGAGCGAGAGAGAGAGAGCGAGAGAGAGAGAGAGGGGGGAGAGAGAGAGAGCGCGAGAGAGAGAGAGAGCGAGAGAGAGAGCGCGAGAGAGAGAGCGAGAGAGAGAGAGAGAGAGAGAGCGAGAGAGAGAGAGGGAGAGAGAGAGCGAGAGAGAGAGAGAGAGAGAGAGAGAGAGAGAGAGAAAGAGAGAGAGAGAGAGAGAGAGAGAGAGAGAGAGAGAGCGAGAGAGAGAGAGGGAGAGAGAGAGAGAAAGAGAGGGAGAGAGGGGGAGGGAGAGAGGGAGAGAGAGAGAGGGGGGGAGGGAGAGCTGAGTGCGATCTCAAATGATCGGCTTGCTCCTGCTGATTACAGACTAATCAGGGCCAAACAGGAATGGCCCCAGCGCTGCTCGGAATACATTTACAAGAGTCATTTGCGTTTATTCTGTCTCTCGTGTCCGCCGGGGGATGAATTCAGTGTCTATTTTCTACAAATAGGCGCCCTTGTAGCCCCACGGGGAGGGAGGGCTGTGCTATCAACAGTCCAGATTTGAATCGAAATGCACAGATGTGAAAGCCAGAGTAAAAAACACCAGCACGGAGGTCGCAGAGACCGGCAGAAACCTCTTGGTCCGGATCAGTTTAGTCAGATGCCATCAGACGTTGAGCAGCACTGAGTCCGCTTCCGGTGTGGCAAGACGGCGACGCGAATTCACGTTTGCAGCGGCCTCACCCACTACCGTCCATGCAGGGTCTTTGTCCACGTCTGCCCTGCCTGGAGCTGCGCGCCAAGAGGAAGGACGCGGAAGCGGGGCAGGCTAAGCTAACTGCTAGCCCATGCAGACCGGAAGTTCCCACAGTCGTCCTGGCTGGTGTTCGTCCCTGACACGATCGCTGGACCAGCAGCCAGCAGGTGCGACATTTTCCTGCCGGCCTGCAACCCGCCAGGATGAGCGGCCCATGCGCCCTGCGCGGCCTGTGATTGGCTGCAGCTGTGCTCGGGACTAATTTGACCGGGTGCTTTGCAGAGACACCTCCTCGAGTCTTGGAGAAGCGTAGCGTCGGTCTGCGGAAGTCCGTGTCTCCTGAACCCTCGTCTGCCTCCTCCGTGTGAGAGAGCCTTTCCTGTGTTTCGTATTTTATGTTTGTTCTGGTTTGTGTTGTTGCCTGTCCTGTTTGGCAGTCGTTTTTTTGGTTATTGTGTGTTTGCTGAAGTCCAGTAAAGCGACTCGGTACGTACCACCTGCCTCTTCTCTGCGATTGGGTCCAAACGCACGGCGTTACAGCAAGACCCGACCAGACATGGACCCGGCAGAGCTAGAGCAGTGGCGCGTTGCCATTACCGCCCAAGGTGGGCGTCCTCTCCATCTCCAGCCTGGTTGGACAGATCCGCCCCATGCTTCAGCAGGTCCAAGCTCAACAGCTGCAGATGATGGCCGGCCTCGCCACCACCGGCCTACCAGACAGCGCCACCTGTGTCGGTGACGCCCATCCCGATCGGTGTGGACCCAGCGGAGGGGGCGGCGTACCGGAGACAACGTAGGCCGAGCCCGGTGTCTGGGGCGAATGGCCTCCAGCGAGGGCTTGTCTGGTTGGATAATCAGCAGCCTGCCTCCCGGTCTGCTGGCCCTAAACCCGCTAGCCGCCACCCTGCGTACCGCCCGGTAAACCGCCGATCGAGGGGTGGTGCCGAGCAGTCTCCAGCCCAGGACCCATTCTGGGGAACTCGCCTGGCCCGGGGAGGTCCCCGGAGTCTCCACCAGTCCCATGTTCCTCGGCAGCCGGCCGACGTCCTGTCCGACTACCAATCGCCGGTCTCACGGGCCGACTCCATCCACAGGTTCCTGTTCGGCCGGCCACTCCCGCCGACCAGTTAGGCTTGGCAGCCCAGCGTCCCCGGCACGCCTCCGAGGTCCGTTTCCCCCGCGTCCGTCCCGCCGCCTGCGAAGCCTGGCCGCCCGCCGTAGATGCTCTGCCTCCTGCGTCCTGGTCGCCCTCCCGACCGGTCCCAGCCCTCGGGACGCCCGTCTGAGATCCCTGGCCCCTCGTCCTCCCCCTGGGCCCCTCTGTCCGTCCTGCTGGGTCCTTTTTGATTTTGGGACGTCTGGAATCCTTCCCTGGGAGGGGAGGAAGGGGGGGTACCGACACGATCGCTGGACCAGCAGCCAGCAGGTGCGACATTTTCCTGCCGGCCTGCAACCCGCCAGGATGAGCGGCGCCGGCGCCCTGCGCGGCCTGTGATTGGCTGCAGCTGTGCTGGGGACTATTTGTCCGGGCGCTTTGCAGCCTTGCGTCTGCCTCCTCTGTGTGAGAGGACGCTTTCCTGTCTTTACTATTCCAGGCTTGTTTGCGCTCTTGCCTGCCTTGTTTGGCAGTGGGGTTTTTTTGGTTATTGTGTGTTTGCCGAAGTCCAGTAAAGCGACTCGGTACTTAGCAAGTGCCTCTTCTCTGCGACTGGGTCCAAACACACGGCGTTGCCCCTTCCCTTGAGCAGACTGTGTTGCCCCGGGGGGACGCTGTTGTTGACTGTTGTCTTTCTTCTTCTTCTTCTTCTTCTTTGTTCTCTCTGTTTTCGGCGGGGTCGTTTCGGGGGAATTCTGGACGTGTGTTCTGGTCGCGCTGCTGTGGGCTGGGGAGAACGACCATAAATGGGTCCTGAGTCCACATCAGAGCGTCTAGCAGTCCCGAGCGCTTGAACTCTCGCGGACACAGGTCCTAACAGCGGTGACGACGCGGGCAACGGAAGTGCCTCCACCAGCCCGGAAGGAGGCGTGCGGACCGGCCTAAACCGTTTCCCAGACCTGACCCTTAACGCAGGGGCTCCGCCCGGGTGGTGGTGGGGGGGGGGGCGTGCGTGAAGCCGAGGAGAACCCTCTCCGGTTCTCCAGCACACCGCCATGCAGCTCCCTTCATTAGCACACTGTAGGACGGCAAATTGAGCTGAACTAATTACATTTTAAACGAAAGCATAATTGGACATTTTGCGCTTGTCATGCGATGAGAGACAGATGGGTTTGTAATTGCGTTACAAGTCTGACATCATGATGGTGCGTTGCACGGCACACCTCCCCTGCCCTTCATGGGAAGGCGGTGAGAGGAGAGCCGCGGCCCCCCACGCGCGCTGCTGCTGATTTGTTGAGTGTGCCTGGCCGTGTTGACGCGGGGCAAGGCAGGCGGCTAAATCAGGATGAATCACCACACTTATCTCTGCAAGGACGAGCTGTCTGCACGCAACTGTGCCACAATTAAACACAAACTCTCTGAGCTGGATACAAATTACTTTCCGAAACACGCGTTTACTTTCTCGCTACAGTGCCGTGTGGACATGCTATGAACGCGTCATAAAGGTGTAATAATGACTCAGTTGCTGCACTTTGTTCAAAGGACGCTAAGCAGGGCTCATATATACATATACATACATACATACATACATACATACATACATACATACATACATACATACATACATACATATACATACATACACACACACACACACACACACACATATATATATATATATATATATATATATATATATATATATATATATATATATATATATATATATATATATATATATATATATATATATATAATGGATGGATAGACAGACAGATAAGTCCATGTTGTGTTTGACATTTCTCAGGCCGATGGTGACTTTGTTGATCCGGATGCCTTCACATGTGCTCCATACACATCTACATTAGCCTTCACATGTGCTCCATACACATCTACATTAGCCTTCACATGTGCTCCATACATATCTACATTAGCCTTCACATGTGCTCCATACACATCTACATTAGCCTTCACATGTGCTCCATACACATCTACATTAGCCTTCACATGTGCTCCATACATATCTACATGAGTCTTCACATGTGCTCCATACACATCTACATTAGCCTTCACATGTGCTCCATACACATCTACATTAGCCTTCACATGTGCTCCATACACATCTACATTAGCCTTCACATGTGCTCCATACATATCTACATTAGCCTTCACATGTGCTCCATACACATCTACATTAGCCTTCACATGTGCTCCATACACATCTACATTAGCCTTCACATGTGCTCCATACACATCTACATTAGCCTTCACATGTGCTCCATACACATCTACATTAGTCTTCACATGTGCTCATACACATCTACATGAGTC
This sequence comes from Lampris incognitus, assembly GCF_029633865.1. Taxonomy (NCBI): domain Eukaryota; kingdom Metazoa; phylum Chordata; class Actinopteri; order Lampriformes; family Lampridae; genus Lampris; species Lampris incognitus. Next base: position 6,574,043 of record NC_079228.1, read on the forward strand.
TTCACATGTGCTCCATACACATCTACATTAGCCTTCACATGTGCTCCATACACATCTACATTAGCCTTCACATGTGGTCCATACACATCTACATGAGCCTTCACATGTGCCCCATACATATCTACATTAGCCTTCACATGTGCTCCATACACATCTACATTAGCCTTCACATGTGCTCCATACACATCTACATTAGCCTTCACATGTGCTCCATACACATCTACATTAGCCTTCACATGTGCTCCATACACATCTACATTAGTCTTCACATGTGCTCATACACATCTACATGAGTCTTCACATGTGCTCCATACACATCTACATTAGCCTTCACATGTGCTCCATACACATCTACATTAGCCTTCACATGTGGTCCATACACATCTACATGAGCCTTCACATGTGCCCCATACATATCTACATTAGCCTTCACATGTGCTCCATACACATCTACATGAGCCTTCACATGTGCCCCATACATATCTACATTAGTCTTCACATGTGCTCCATACATATCTACATTAGCCTTCACATGTGCTCCATACATATCTACATTAGTCTTCACATGTGCCCCATACATATCTACATTAGCCTTCACATGTGCTCCATACATATCTACATTAGCCTTCACATGTGCTCCATACACATCTACATTAGCCTTCACATGTGGTCCATACACATCTACATGAGCCTTCACATGTGGTCCATACACATCTACATTAGCCTTCACATGTGCTCCATACACATCTACATTAGCCTTCACATGTGCTCCATACACATCTACATTAGCCTTCACATGTGCTCCATACACATCTACATTAGCCTTCACATGTGCTCCATACACATCTACATTAGCCTTCACATGTGCTCCATACACATCTACATTAGCCTTCACATGTGCTCCATACACATCTACATTAGTCTTCACATGTGCTCATACACATCTACATGAGTCTTCACATGTGCTCCATACACATCTACATTAGCCTTCACATGTGCTCCATACACATCTACATTAGCCTTCACATGTGGTCCATACACATCTACATGAGCCTTCACATGTGCCCCATACATATCTACATTAGCCTTCACATGTGCTCCATACACATCTACATGAGCCTTCACATGTGCCCCATACATATCTACATTAGTCTTCACATGTGCTCCATACATATCTACATTAGCCTTCACATGTGCTCCATACATATCTACATTAGTCTTCACATGTGCCCCATACATATCTACATTAGCCTTCACATGTGCTCCATACATATCTACATTAGCCTTCACATGTGCTCCATACACATCTACATTAGCCTTCACATGTGCTCCATACATATCTACATTAGCCTTCACAGGTGCTCCATACACATCTACATTAGCCTTCACATGTGCTCCATACATATCTACATTAGTCTTCACATGTGCTCCATACACATCTACATTAGCCTTCACATGTGCTCCATACATATCTACATTAGCCTTCACATGTGCTCCATACATATCTACATTAGCCTTCACATGTGCTCCATACATATCTATATTAGCCTTCACATGTGCTCCGTACACATCTACATTAGCCTTCACATGTGCTCCATACACATCTACATTAGTCTTCACATGTGCTCCGTACATATCTATATTAGCCTTCACATGTGCTCCGTACACATCTACATTAGCCTTCACATGTGCTCCATACACATCTACATTAGTCTTCACATGTGCTCCATACATATCTACATTAGCCTTCACATGTGCTCCATACACATCTACATTAGTCTTCACATGTGCTCCATACATATCTATATTAGCCTTCACATGTGCTCCGTACACATCTACATTAGCCTTCACATGTGCTCCATACACATCTACATTAGCCTTCACATGTGCTCCATACATATCTACATTAGCCTTCACATGTGCTCCATACACATCTACATTAGCCTTCACATGTGCTCCATACACATCTACATTAGCCTTCACATGTGCTCCATACACATCTACATTAGTCTTCACATGTGCTCCGTACATATCTATATTAGCCTTCACATGTGCTCCGTACACATCTACATTAGCCTTCACATGTGCTCCATACACATCTACATTAGTCTTCACATGTGCTCCATACATATCTACATTAGCCTTCACATGTGCTCCATACACATCTACATTAGTCTTCACATGTGCTCCATACATATCTATATTAGCCTTCACATGTGCTCCGTACACATCTACATTAGCCTTCACATGTGCTCCATACACATCTACATTAGTCTTCACATGTGCTCCATACATATCTACATTAGCCTTCACATGTGCTCCATACACATCTACATTAGCCTTCACATGTGCTCCATACACATCTACATTAGCCTTCACATGTGGTCCATACACATCTACATGAGCCTTCACATGTGCCCCATACATATCTATATTAGCCTTCACATGTGCTCCATACACATCTACATTAGCCTTCACATGTGCTCCATACACATCTACATTAGCCTTCACATGTGCTCCATACACATCTACATTAGCCTTCACATGTGCTCCGTACACATCTACATTAGCCTTCACATGTGCTCCATACACATCTACATTAGTCTTCACATGTGCTCCATACATATCTACATTAGCCTTCACATGTGCTCCATACACATCTACATGAGTCTTCACATGTGCTCCATACATATCTACATTAGTCTTCACATGTGCTCCATACACATCTACATTAGCCTTCACATGTGCTCCATACACATCTACATTAGCCTTCACATGTGCTCCATACACATCTACATTAGCCTTCACATGTGCTCCATACACATCTACATGAGTCTTCACATGTGCTCCATACACATCTACATTAGCCTTCACATGTGCTCCATACACATCTACATTAGCCTTCACATGTGCTCCATACACATCTACATTAGCCTTCACATGTGCTCCATACACATCTACATTAGTCTTCACATGTGCTCCATACACATCTACATTATATCTACATCAGCTGGCCGGAGCCTGGCCCAGACATATAACATGTTCAGTCTTGCAGCAGTGTCCAGATAATGACCCAACAAACCACTCCACTGTTAGTCTGGTCACTACTGAACCCGAGGCAAACTGGATCAGGAGGCCATAGAAAGTTCAGGGGCTTTTATCCGCAGCCTTCCTAATGGGCAGATTTAAAGACCTCGTCATAGGACTACAAAGTAGGTTCTGAGCCGCCTGGCATACAAACATTGGAAAAACTGCATGGGCGCGAGCGAGTCCCCAGTAATGCGTGAGTAATGTGAGTTATGGCGGGACCCCGTGGTGGTGTCTCCGGTGTGGGAAGACTACCCGGTGTCTTTGTCCATGTCCACGTCTGCGTCAAAGTTTGTGTCATGGCGTGGCGTTTTATGTTGATCTTCCGATTTATTTATGTATTTCCTCGTCTGATGGCTGGGGGAGCTGGTGCCGGATCGGCTGGGAGAGCTGGTGCTGGATCGGCTGGGGGAGCTGGTGCCGGATCGGCTGGGGGAGCTGGTGCTGGATCGGCTGGGGGAGCTGGTGCTGGATCGGCTGGGGGAGCTGGTGCCGGATTGGCTGGGGGAGCTGGTGCTGGATCGGCTGGGAGAGCTTGGTGCTGGATCGGCTGGGGGAGCTGGTGCTGGATCGGCTGGGAGAGCCTGGTCTGCTGGATCCTGCAGGCCCAGGGACCACGGCCTTGCCTGGGGCTGCGCCCGGAGAGGAAGCACCGCGGGCGGTCTGACAGGACGCGGTTGGCTGGCTGGCGTCCTTCTCTGGACGGTGGACCAGGGGACTTGTTGGACTGTGTTGCGGTGAGTGGACTGTGTTGTTAAGCGCTTGCGGTTTTCTCTGCTTTTGTGTGTTTTTGATGGTGTTGTGTTTTGTTTTGGATGTGCGTTTGTGTTGTGTGTCGCCCCGCTGTGAGCTGGTGAGACAGCGGTTCGTTTCTTTTGTGTACGCGAGTGCACGACAGGAATGACAATGTACTGGTCCTGGTTCCCGATCCACATAACGACGTGATAAGGCGGGAACTTGTCACTCATTTAGTGGCACGCAGATCGCAGTTTCAGTGCAGAGAGGGAATGAAAATGGTTCAGGGGGAAAAAAATAAGCAACACACTTTCTGTTGCTCTCTTGGCAGCAACATACGTGTGATTTGGAAGAGACGTGTTTACTTTTTCTGTGCAAACAGGTCAGTAAAGTTTGGACGCAATACGTTAAATCCCATCTTAAAACAAATAGAAAACACAACCTATACGTATCCCTCCGCGAGTATTTGTATTATGCAAATATTTAGGAAGGACTAAAAGCTTTATTTTTCAACTGACAGACGAGTGCCTTCAAACAAGCTGTTGGATACATGGCTCATATGGCCGCCATGGCTGCCAGCGTTGCCATAGCAACAGCATCCCTGTTCCCAGTCTGAGGTCATGGCGGTGCTGCGCGAGGCTCTGTACCGAGGAATCTGATTCGAGGTCCGTATCATGCGCCATACATCTGGCCATATTTCCATCGCGTGCTGCTTCTTCATATTCACGTGACGACTCACCTTCATCGGCCTGTCTGTGAGGCGCTGGAAAGAGGATGTCAACGAGGACATGAAAACCCACAATGCACAGAGGCGACAAGTATCTGTGGCATATATGTCCTGCCGCCGGTAGGGGCGCTAATTTAGGAAACGCTCCTGTGGGTCGTATTAGAGCAATGTTTCTCAACCCAGTCCTCAAGGACCCCCTATCCTGCAGGTTTTCATTGTAACCCTGCATAGGTAGCCCTGCTTGTACCCACTCGACCAATCATCTCGCAGCACTTAATTATGCAAGGTGTGCAACATCTGACCAAATTCATTGCTGATTGGTTGAAGAACTACAAACAGGTAGCTATTCAGGGTTGCAAAGAACATATGCAGGATAGGGGGTCCTTGAGGACTGGGTTGAGAAACACTGTATTAGAGGGTGTACGACCTAAGTGGTCGTATGGGTTGGAGGACTCGTAGGTTTCTTTACAGGGAGACTGATGAGCGGGACTCGATATGAAGAGCTTTGGTTAATAACGATGAAGAGGAACAAGACCCGCTCATGTGATGGAACAATTCTCGCTTCACACGCAACAACCCACGAGTGGAGGTGGGAACGTTTGTTAGTGGTCGCATCATTTGCCACCCCTGAGATTCCCCAGATTTCTGCAGACTGTAGGGCCAGTAATCCTCGACCTTTGCAGTTCCCAGCCTCCATCAGGAGTGCTTATGAAAAGCATTCACGGTGAGTTAATATAGGCATTCCTCAAAACAGTTGGAGGGCTCTTTTTGGGCTTTATTGGAGGATCCGATAATCCCATCATGATCAAAATTAAACTGCTAAGCCCCAATCAAACTTCAATTGAAGTTTGATATTATCCTCTGGCAAACATGAGTGGATTTTGGATTTAATAGCTGCCTTTAATCCCTGTGATGCAATTTGACTTGAAGAAGTGTAGGTCAGTGATGAAAAACTAAAGAACATGATCATGTCATCCAGAATATTGAACTTTAGAGAATTACCTGTCATGGACTATGGGGGGCTGGGGGGGGGGCTTAATAGACTAAATTCCCTTTTGGAGTTACATTCTCTTCCTTTGTATACAAATCGGCTTACTCGTTGTTTTGACAGATTGCACAACAATGCCGTCTGAATTCGGCAGAGGCTCTGGCACGTCTGCTGCAAGGGGGAGAAGGGTTCAACACTTCACACCGGCATTTGTGAACACTTATTCAAATAAGACAACAAACGCAGACGCAAGGGAGGGAAAAGACACACACGCCGACTGACGTGGGCTGGATTGAGACGAAGTCCAGTACCTACATCCCTACTGTGACCAGCTCTGGAGTCTCCATAACCACAGACGTGCAGCGACAGTGTGAACAACAAGTCTGTATTCAGCCATCTTTAAATGATGGCCATCAAATATGGAGTAACACCTGCCTCAGGCCCAGACCGCATCCGGATGTGGGCCACTTCAGGCTATGATGCGGCACTGGTGGTCTTCTTCTGGCCCTGACAAAATGGATGTGAGCCTGAAGTGGCCCACATGTAGAATAGCAAATATGGCCCCAATATGCCAAATCACATGTGGGCCTTTTCTGGCAGAGACGCGGTGCTGTGGGCAACATGTGGTCTGGATGTGGCCCTGAAGTGGCCCGTGTGGTAAATGGGGAATATGGCCCAAATACCACAACACAAACATGGGCCACCTTTGGCAAATATGTGACTCATTGCTATTGCTACGCATTGCTATGGCTTGGTTCTGGCCCAGATCTGGCAAACAGGAGCGGACCGCCCAAGTGCCGTCATTCCACGCGGTATGTGGGCCGGATGAAGTGTCGGGTGTGGGACGGGTCCGGACCACAGCAGCTCTGCTATCTGGTGGGATGTTCTATGTGAAGTGTGCTTACGTTTAGCTACGGGGATGGTGGTACCGTCCACCTGCCAGGTGGCTCTGTTGGTGTTTTCACAGTTGTAAGAAACCAGTCTTCCTCGGTACTGTTTCCCTCCACGAGGGCAGGGAGGAGGACAGAAGCGGGCGTGGCTGGGCGATGCCTGTGGTGTTGCAGGAGGCCGGACAGATGCAGCGCCACGTCTCTCATGTCTGAACCCAGACGCACCAGGAAGTAGTTTGTTAGCGCAATAAAACCAGGCACCGTGTAGAAAACTAAAGAAACAAGAAAGCATTATATCATTAAGTAATTAATTAATTAAACAACACACACCGCTTCCGGTGTGGGAAGATGGCGGCGCGAATTCACGTTTGCAGCGGCCTCACCCAGTAGCGTCCATGCAGCATCTTTGTCCACATCTGCGTCTAAGTTCATCTTCGTTTGATGGCTGGGAGAGCTGGTGCTGGATCAGCTGGGAGAGCTGGTTCTGGATCAGCTGGGAGAGCTGGTGCTGGATCAGCTGGGAGAGCTGGTGCTGGATCAGCTGGGAGAGCTGGTTCTGGATCAGCTGGGAGAGCTGGTTCTGGATCAGCTGGGAGAGCTGGTGCTGGATCAGCTGGGAGAGCTGGTGCTGGATCAGCTGGGAGAGCTGGTTCTGGATCAGCTGGGAGAGCTTGGTCTGCTGTGTCCTGTGGGCCCAGGGACCACGCCTCTGGAGCTGTGCCCGAAGAGGAAACACCGAAGGCGGTCTGACAGGATGCGAAGGGGGGCAGGCTAAGCTAACTGCTAGCCCATGCAGACCGGAAGTTCCCACAGTCATCCTGGCTGGTGTTGGTTCTCCTGGACAGTGTTTTTTTTTTTAAGTTTAGTTTAGATATGTGTGTTAGTGTGGGTATGTGTGTTAGTGTGGATGTGTGTGTTAGTGTGGTATGTGTGTTAGTGTGGTATGTGTGTTAGTGTGGGTGTGTGTGTTAGTGTGGATAGGTGTGTTAGTGTGGGTGTGTGTGTTAGTGTGGATAGGTGTGTTAGTGTGGGTGTGTGTGTTAGTGTGGATATGTGTGTTAGTGTGGATGTGTGTTAGTGTGTGTGTGTGTGTTAGTGTGGATAGGTGTGTTAGTGTGGGTGTGTGTGTTAGTGTGGATAGGTGTGTTAGTGTGGATAGGTGTGTTAGTGTGGGTGTGTGTGTTAGTGTGGGTGTGTGTGTTAGTGTGGATATGTGTGTTAGTGTGGGTGTGTGTGTTAGTGTGGATAGGTGTGTTAGTGTGGGTGTGTGTGTTAGTGTGGATATGTGTGTTAGTGTGGGTGTGTGTGTTAGTGTGGATAGGTGTGTTAGTGTGGATAGGTGTGTTAGTGTGGGTGTGTGTGTTAGTGTGGATATGTGTGTTAGTGTGGGTGTGTGTGTTAGCGTGGATATGTGTGTTAGTGTGGATGTCTGTTAGTGTGGATATGTGTGTTAGTGTGGGTATGTGTGTTAGTGTGGATATGTGTGTTAGTGTGGGTATGTGTGTTAGTGTGGGTATGTGTGTTAGTGTGGGTGTGTGTGTTAGTGTGGGTGTGTGCGTTAGTGTGGATATGTGTGTTAGTGTGGTATGTGTGTTAGTGTGGATATGTGTGTTAGTGTGGGTATGTGTGTTAGTGTGGGTATGTGTGTTAGTGTGGATATGTGTGTTAGTGTGGTATGTGTGTTAGTGTGGATATGTGTGTTAGTGTGGGTATGTGTGTTAGTGTGGATGTGTGTGTTAGTGTGGATATGTGTGTTAGTGTGGATATGTGTGTTAGTGTGGGTGTGTGTGTTAGCGTGGATATGTGTGTTAGTGTGAATGTGTGTTAGTGTGGATATGTGTGTTAGTGTGGGTATGTGTGTTAGTGTGGGTATGTGTGTTAGTGTGGATACGTGTGTTAGTGTGGATATGTGTGTTAGTGTGGAAATGTGTGTTATTGTGGAAATGTGTGTTATTGTGGATATGTGTGTTAGTGTGGGTATGTGTGTTAGTGTGGGCATGTGTGTTAGTGTGGATATGTGTGTTAGTGTGGATATGTGTGTTAGTGTGGGTATGTGTGTTAGTGTGGATATGTGTGTTAGTGTGGGTGTGTGTGTTAGTGTGGATATGTGTGTTAGTGTGGATATGTGTGTTAGTGTGGGCATGTGTGTTAGTGTGGATATGTGTGTTAGTGTGGGCATGTGTGTTAGTGTGGATATGTGTGTTAGTGTGGATATGTGTGTTAGTGTGGGCATGTGTGTTAGTGTGGATATGTGTGTTAGTGTGGGTATGTGTGTTAGTGTGGATATGTGTGTTAGTGTGGATATGTGTGTTAGTGTGGATATGTGTGTTAGTGTGGGTGTGTGTGTTAGTGTGGGTGTGTGTGTTAGTGTGGGTATGTGTGTTAGTGTGGATATGTGTGTTAGTGTGGGTGTGTGTGTTAGTGTGGGTGTGTGTGTTAGTGTGGGTATGTGTGTTAGTGTGGGTGTGTGTGTTAGTGTGGGTATGTGTGTTAGTGTGGATATGTGTGTTAGTGTGGGCATGTGTGTTAGTGTGGATATGTGTGTTAGTGTGGGTATGTGTGTTAGTGTGGATATGTGTGTTAGTGTGGATATGTGTGTTAGTGTGGGTGTGTGTGTTAGTGTGGGTGTGTGTGTTAGTGTGGGTATGTGTGTTAGTGTGGATATGTGTGTTAGTGTGGGTGTGTGTGTTAGTGTGGGTGTGTGTGTTAGTGTGGGTATGTGTGTTAGTGTGGGTGTGTGTGTTAGTGTGGGTGTGTGTGTTAGTGTGGGTATGTGTGTTAGTGTGGGTATGTGTGTTAGTGTGGGTATGTGTGTTAGTGTGGGTATGTGTGTTAGTGTCGAAATGTGTGTTAGTGTGGTATGTGTGTTAGTGTGGATATGTGTGTTAGTGTGGGTATGTGTGTTAGTGTGGATGTGTGTGTTAGTGTGGATATGTGTGTTAGTGTGGATATGTGTGTTAGTGTGGGTATGTGTGTTAGTGTGGGTATGTGTGTTAGTGTGGGTATGTGTGTTAGTGTGGATATGTGTGTTAGTGTGGGTATGCGTGTTAGTGTGGGTATGTGTGTTAGTGTGGATATGTGTGTTAGTGTGGGTATGTGTGTTAGTGTGGATATGTGTGTTAGTGTGGGTATGTGTGTTAGTGTGGGTATGTGTGTTAGTGTGGATATGTGTGTTAGTGTGGATATGTGTGTTAGTGTGGGTATGTGTGTTAGTGTGGATACGTGTGTTAGTGTGGATATGTGTGTTAGTGTGGAAATGTGTGTTATTGTGGATATGTGTGTTAGTGTGGGTATGTGTGTTAGTGTGGATATGTGTGTTAGTGTGGGCATGTGTGTTAGTGTGGATATGTGTGTTAGTGTGGATATGTGTGTTAGTGTGGGTATGTGTGTTAGTGTGGATATGTGTGTTAGTGTGGGTGTGTGTGTTAGTGTGGATATGTGTGTTAGTGTGGATATGTGTGTTAGTGTGGGCATGTGTGTTAGTGTGGATATGTGTGTTAGTGTGGGCATGTGTGTTAGTGTGGATATGTGTGTTAGTGTGGATATGTGTGTTAGTGTGGGCATGTGTGTTAGTGTGGATATGTGTGTTAGTGTGGGTATGTGTGTTAGTGTGGATATGTGTGTTAGTGTGGATATGTGTGTTAGTGTGGATATGTGTGTTAGTGTGGGTGTGTGTGTTAGTGTGGGTGTGTGTGTTAGTGTGGGTATGTGTGTTAGTGTGGGTATGTGTGTTAGTGTGGATATGTGTGTTAGTGTGGGTGTGTGTGTTAGTGTGGGTATGTGTGTTAGTGTGGGTGTGTGTGTTAGTGTGGGTGTGTGTGTTAGCGTGGGTATGTGTGTTAGTGTGGGTATGTGTGTTAGTGTGGGTATGTGTGTTAGTGTGGAAATGTGTGTTATTGTGGATATGTGTGTTAGTGTGGGTATGTGTGTTAGTGTGGATATGTGTGTTAGTGTGGGCATGTGTGTTAGTGTGGATATGTGTGTTAGTGTAGGCATGTGTGTTAGTGTAGGCATGTGTGTTAGTGTGGATATGTGTGTTAGTGTAGGCATGTGTGTTAGTGTGGATATGTGTGTTATTGTGGGTATGTGTGTTAGTGTGGGTATGTGTGTTAGTGTGGGTATGTGTGTAAGTTTGGGTGTGCGTGTGTTCTTGTAGAGTTTGGACGTGTGTGTGTCTTTGTGTTGCACTGCTGTGTGCTGGGGAAACGATGTGTCGTTACATTTCATGTGTCCTGGTTCTTCTCTAGCCCAGACTTGAACAGGGTGTTCAGAGGTCATGATGGGGTCACCTCAGTGAACATGTAGGTGTAGCATGTTACTTAGGGTTCATTCTGGACCTGCTGCTTCCAATTCAAATGTGTGGATTTGAAAAAGAGAAATAAAATATGTTCAAACACATGTCTGTCCACATGTCTGTCCACATGTCTGTCCACATGTCTGTCCACATGTCTGTCCACATGTCTACTGTAGAAAGCTTAATGTCTGAGGGTCATTCCGAACTTTCTGTTTGACCTTTCACTTGGTGTCCGAGACTCGCGCTACGTCCCCCTGGTGAAACTCCTCGCTGTCAGGTGAAAAGAAGCGGCTGGCGACTCCAGATGTATGGGAGGAGGCATGTGGTAGTCTGCAGCCGCCCCTCCTCCCCCCGAGGGGGGCAGAGGGGGTGGAACAGCGACCGAGACGACTCAGAAGAGTGGGGTAATTGGCCGAATAAAATTGGGGAGAAAAGGGGGGGGGGGACATAAAAGAAACGAAAAAAACAAAAACAAACAAAACCCCCCAAAAAACCTAATCTTCTTTGTCAGGTTCATCATGAAGATAAATGTGGTGAGCTGAACAGCAATCAAGATGAAGAGGAAGAGACGCTACAATGTTGCGTCAAACACAAGAAGAGACGCTACAGTGTTGCGTCATACATAAGAAGAGACGCTACATTGTTGCGTCATACAGTGTTGCGTCATACATAAGAAGAGACGCTACAGTGTTGCGTCATACATAAGAGACGCTACATTGTTGCGTCACACATAAGACGAGACGCTACAGTGTTGCGTCATACATAAGAGACGCTACATTGTTGCGTCATACATAAGAAGAGACGTTACAGTCTTGCGTCATACATAAGAAGAGACGCTACATTATTGCGTCATACATAAGAAGAGAGGCTACAGTGTCGCGTCATATATAAGAAGATACGTTACAGTGTTGCGTCATACATAAGAAGAGACGCTACATTATTGCGTCATACATAAGAAGAGACGCTACAGTGTTGCGTCATACATAAGAAGAGACGCTACATTGTTGCGTTAAACATAAGAAGAGACAATACAGTCTTGCGTCATACATAAGAGACGCTACACTGTTGCGTCATACATAAGAAGAGACGCTACATTGTTGCGTCACACATAAGAGACGCTACATTGTTGCGTCATACATAAGAAGAGACGCTACAGTGTTGCGTTATACATAAGAAGAGACGCTACATTATTGCGTCATACATAAGAAGAGACGCTACATTATTGCGTCATACATAAGAAGAGACGATACAGTCTTGCATCATACATAAGAAGAGACGATACAGTGTTGCGTCATATATAAGAAGAGACGATACAGTCTTGCATCATACATAAGAAGAGACGCTACAATGTTGCATCATACATAAGAGGAGACGCTACGTTGTTGCGTTATACATAAGAAGAGACGATACAGTGTTGCGTCATACATAAGAAGATACACTACAGTGTTGCTTCATACATAAGAAGAGACGCTAGTGTTGCGTCATACATAAGAAGAGACACTACAGTGTTGCGTCATATATAAGAAGAGACGCTACAGTGTTGCGTCATACATAAGAAGATACACTACAGTGTTGCGTCATACATAAGAAGAGATGCTACATTGTTGCGTCATACATAAGAAGAGGCACTACAGTCTTGCGTTATACATAAGAAGAGACGCTACAGTGTTGCGTCATACATAAGAAGAGACGCTACATTATTGCGTCATACATAAGAAGAGATGCTACAGTGTTGCGTCATATATAAGAAGAGACGCTACAGTGTAGCGTCATACATAAGAGACACTACATTGTTGCGTTATACATAAGAAGAGACGCTACATTGTTGCGTCATACATAAGAAGAGACGCTACATTGTTGCGTCATACATAAGAAGAGACAATACAGTCTTGCGTCATACAGAGGAAGAGATGCTACAGTGTTGCGTCATATATAAGAAGAGACGCTACAGTGTAGCGTCATACATAAGAGACACTACATTGTTGCGTCATACATAAGAAGAGACGCTACATTGTTGCGTCATACATAAGAAGTGACGTTACATTGTTGCGTCATACATAAGAAGAGATGTTACATTGTTGCGTTGTACATAAGAAGAGACAATACAGTCTTGCGTCATACATAAGAAGAGACGCTACAGCGTTGTGTCATACATAAGAAGAGACAATACAGTCTTGTGTCATACATAAGAAGGGACGCTACATTGTTGTGTCATACATAAGAAGGGACGCTACATTGTTGCGTCATACATAAGAAGAGACGCTACATTGTTGCGTCATACATAAGAAGAGACGCTACAATGTTGCGTCATACATAAGAAGAGACGCTACATTGTTGCGTCATACATGAGACGCTACAGTGTTGCGTCATACATAAGAAGAGACACTACATTGTTGCGTCATACATAAGAAGAGACGTTACATTGTTGCGTCATACATAAGAAGAGACGCTACATTGTTGCGTCATACATAAGAAGAGACGCTACATTGTTGCGTCATATATAAGAGGAGATGCTACATTGTTGCGTCATACATAAGAAGAGACGCTACATTATTGCGTCATACATAAGAAGAGACGCTACAGTGTTGCGTAATACATAAGAAGAGACGCTACAGTGTTGTGTCATACATAAGAAGAGACGCTACAGTGTTGCGTCATACATAAGAAGAGACGCTACAGTGTTGCGTCATACATAAGAAGAGACGCTACAGTGTTGCGTCATACATAAGAAGAGACGCTACTGTGTTGCGTCATACATAAGAAGAGACGCTACATTGTTGCGTCATACATAAGAAGAGACGTTACAGTGTTGCGTCATACATAAGAAGATACGTTACAGTGTTGCGTCATACATAAGAAGAGATGCTACATTATTGCGTCACACATAAGAAGAGACGCTACAGTGTTGTGTCATACATAAGAAGAGACGCTACAGTGTTGCGTCATACATAAGAAGAGACGCTACATTGTTGTGTCATACATAAGAAGAGATGCTACATTGTTGTGTCATACATAAGAAGAGACGTTACAGTGTTGCGTCATACATAAGAAGAGAAGTTACAGTGTTGTGTCATACATAAGAAGAGACGTTACAGTGTTGTGTCATACATAAGAAGAGACGCTACAGTGTTGCGTCATACATAAGAAGAGATGCTACAGTGTTGCGTCAAACATAAGAAGAGATGCTACATTGTTGCGTCATACATAAGAAGAGACGTTACAGTGTTGCGTCATATATAAGAAGAGATGCTACAGTGTTGCGTCAAACATAAGAAGAGATGCTACAGTGTTGCATCATAAATAAGAAGAGACGTTACAGTGTTGCGTCATACATAAGAAGAGATGGTACAGTGTTGCGTCAAACATAAGAAGAGATGCTACAGTGTTGCGTCATATATAAGAAGAGACGTTACAGTGTTGCGTCATACATAAGAAGAGATGCTACAGTGTTGCGTCATAAATAAGAAGAGACGTTACAGTGTTGCGTCATACATAAGAAGAGACGCTACAGTGTTGTGTCATACATAAGAAGAGACGCTACAGTGTTGTGTCATACATAAGAAGAGACGCTACAGTGTTGCGTCATACATAAGAAGAGATGCTACAGTGTTGCGTCATACATAAGAAGAGACGCTACAGTGTTGCGTCATACATAAGAAGAGACACTACAGTGTTGCGTCATACATAAGAAGAGACGCTACAGTGTTGCGTCATACATAAGAAGAGATGCTACAGTGTTGCGTCATACATAAGAAGAGACGCTACATTGTTGCGTCATACATAAGAAGAGATGCTACATTATTGCGTCATACATAAGAAGAGACGCTACAGTGTTGTGTCATACATAAGAAGAGACGCTACAGTGTTGCGTCATACATAAGAAGAGACGCTACATTATTGCGTCATACATAAGAAGAGACGCTACAGTGTTGTGTCATACATAAGAAGAGACGCTACAGTGTTGCGTCATACATAAGAAGAGACGTTACAGTGTTGTGTCATACATAAGAAGAGACGCTACAGTGTTGCGTCATACATAAGAAGAGATGCTACATTATTGCATCATACATAAGAAGAGACGCTACAGTGTTGTGTCATACATAAGAAGAGACGCTACAGTGTTGCGTCATACATAAGAAGAGACGCTACATTGTTGTGTCATACATAAGAAGAGATGCTACATTGTTGTGTCATACATAAGAAGAGACGTTACAGTGTTGCGTCATACATAAGAAGAGACGTTACAGTGTTACGTCATACATAAGAAGAGACGTTACAGTGTTGTGTCATACATAAGAAGAGACGCTACAGTGTTGCGTCATATATAAGAAGAGATGCTACAGTGTTGCGTCATACATAAGAAGTGACGTTACATTGTTGCGTTATACATAAGAAGAGACGCTACAGTGTTGTGTCATACATAAGTAGAGACAGTACAGTCTTGCGTCATACATAAGAAGAGATGGTACAGTGTTGCGTCATATATAAGAAGAGACGCTACAGTGTAGCGTCATACATAAGAGACACTACATTGTTGCGTCACACATAAGAAGAGACGCTACATTGTTGCGTCATACATAAGAAGTGACGTTACATTGTTGCGTCATACATAAGAAGAGACAATACAGTCTTGCGTCATACATAAGAAGGGACGCTACATTGTTGTGTCATACATAAGAAGGGACGCTACATTGTTGTGTCATACATAAGAAGAGACGCTACATTATTGCGTCATACATAACAAGAGACGCTACATTGTTGCGTCATACATAAGAAGAGACGCTACAGTCTTGCGTCATACATAACAAGAGACGCTACATTGTTGCGTCATACATAAGAAGAGACGCTACAATGTTGCGTCATACATAAGAAGAGACGCTACATTGTTGC
Source organism: Lampris incognitus (assembly GCF_029633865.1). NCBI lineage: Eukaryota > Metazoa > Chordata > Actinopteri > Lampriformes > Lampridae > Lampris > Lampris incognitus. The sequence continues at coordinate 6,589,654 of NC_079228.1, forward strand.
GTCATACATGAGACGCTACAGTGTTGCGTCATACATAAGAAGAGACGCTACATTGTTGCGTCATACATAAGAAGAGACGTTACATTGTTGCGTCATACATAAGAAGAGACGCTACATTGTTGCGTCATACATAAGAAGAGACGCTACATTGTTGCGTCATATATAAGAGGAGATGCTACATTGTTGCGTCATACATAAGAAGAGACGCTACATTATTGCGTCATACATAAGAACATACGCTACAGTGTTGCGTCATACATAAGAAGAGACGCTACATTATTGCGTCATACATAAGAAGAGACCCTACATTGTTGTGTCATACATAAGAAGAGACGCTACAGTGTTGCGTCATACATAAGAAGAGACGTTACAGTGTTGCGTCATACATAAGAAGAGATGCTACACTATTGCGTCATACATAAGAAGAGACGCTACAGTGTTGTGTCATACATAAGAGACGCTACAGTGTTGCGTCATACATAAGAAGAGACGCTACATTGTTGCGTCATACATAAGAAGAGATGCTACAGTGTTGCGTCAAACATAAGAAGAGACGCTACATTGTTGCGTCATAAATAAGAAGGGACGTTACATTGTTGCGTCATACATAAGAAGAGATGCTACAGTGTTGCGTCATACATAAGAAGAGACGCTACAGTGTTGCGTCATACCTAAGAAGAGACGCTACAGTGTTGCGTCATACATAAGAAGGGACGCTACAGTGTTGCGTCATACATAAGAGATGCTACAGTTTTGCGTCATACATAAGAAGAGACGCTACAGTGTTGTGTCATACATAAGAAGAGACGCTACAGTGTTGCGTCATACATAAGAAGAGACGCTACATTATTGCGTCATACATAAGAAGAGACGCTACAGTGTTGTGTCATACATAAGAAGAGACGCTACAGTGTTGCGTCATACATAAGAAGAGACGCTACATTGTTGTGTCATACATAAGAAGAGACGCTACAGTGTTGCGTCATACATAAGAAGAGACGTTACAGTGTTGCGTCATACATAAGAAGAGATGCTACATTATTGCGTCATACATAAGAAGAGACGCTACAGTGTTGTGTCATACATAAGAAGAGACGCTACAGTGTTGCGTCATACATAAGAAGAGGCGCTACATTTTTGTGTCATACATAAGAAGAGATGCTACATTGTTGTGTTATACATAAGAAGAGACGTTACAGTGTTGCGTCATACATAAAAAGAGACGTTACAGTGTTGTGTCATACATAAGAAGAGACGTTACAGTGTTGTGTCATACATAAGAAGAGACGCTACAGTGTTGCGTCATATATAAGAAGATATGCTACAGTGTTGCGTCATACATAAGAAGAGACGCTACATTGTTGCGTCATACATAAGAACAGATGCTACAGTGTTGCATCAAACATAAGAAGAGATGCTACAGTGTTGCGTCATACATAAGAAGAGATGCTACAGTGTTGCGTCATAAATAAGAAGAGACGTTACAGTGTTGCGTCATACATAAGAAGAGACGCTACAGTGTTGCGTCATACATAAGAAGAGACGCTACAGTGTTGCGTCAAACATAAGAAGAGACGCTACATTGTTGCGTCATACATAAGAAGTGACGTTACATTGTTGCGTCATACATAAGAAGAGACGCTACAGTGTTGTGTCATACATAAGAAGAGACAATACAGTCTTGCGTCATACATAAGAAGGGACGCTACATTGTTGTGTCATACATAAGAAGGGACGCTACATTGTTGTGTCATACATAAGAAGAGATGCTACATTATTGCGTCATACATAACAAGAGACGCTACATTGTTGCGTCATACATAAGAAGAGACGCTACAGTCTTGCGTCATACATAACAAGAGACGCTACATTGTTGCGTCATACATAAGAAGAGACGCTACAATGTTGCGTCATACATAAGAAGAGACGCTACATTGTTGCGTCATACATGAGACGCTACAGTGTTGCGTCATACATAAGAAGAGACGCTACATTGTTGCGTCATACATAAGAAGAGACGTTACATTGTTGCGTCATACATAAGAAGAGACGCTACATTGTTGCGTCATACATAAGAAGAGACGCTACATTGTTGCGTCATATATAAGAGGAGATGCTACATTGTTGCGTCATACATAAGAAGAGACGCTACATTATTGCGTCATACATAAGAAGAGACGCTACAGTGTTGCGTCATACATAAGAAGAGATGCTACACTATTGCGTCATACATAAGAAGAGACGCTACAGTGTTGTGTCATACATAAGAAGAGACGCTACAGTGTTGCGTCATACATAAGAAGAGACGCTACATTGTTGCGTCATACATAAGAAGAGATGCTACAGTGTTGCGTCAAACATAAGAAGAGACGCTACATTGTTGCGTCATAAATAAGAAGAGACGTTACATTGTTGCGTCATACATAAGAAGAGATGCTACAGTGTTGCGTCATACATAAGAAGAGACGCTACAGTGTTGCGTCATACCTAAGAAGAGACGCTACAGTGTTGCGTCATACATAAGAAGGGACGCTACAGTGTTGCGTCATACATAAGAGATGCTACAATTTTGCGTCATACATAAGAAGAGACGCTACATTGTTGTGTCATACATAAGAAGAGACGCTACAGTGTTGTGTCATACATAAGAAGAGACGCTACAGTGTTGCGTCATACATAAGAAGAGACGCTACATTATTGCGTCATACATAAGAAGAGACGCTACAGTGTTGTGTCATACATAAGAAGAGACGCTACAGTGTTGCGTCATACATAAGAAGAGACGCTACATTGTTGTGTCATACATAAGAAGAGATGCTACATTATTGCGTCATACATAAGAAGAGACGCTACAGTGTTGTGTCATACATAAGAAGAGACGCTACAGTGTTGCGTCATACATAAGAAGAGGCGCTACATTTTTGTGTCATACATAAGAAGAGATGCTACATTGTTGTGTTATACATAAGAAGAGACGTTACAGTGTTGCGTCATATATAAGAAGAGACGCTACAGTGTTGCGTCATACATAAGAGACACTACATTGTTGCGTCATACATAAGAAGAGATGTTACATTGTTGCGTTGTACATAAGAAGAGACAATACAGTCTTGCGTCATACATAAGAAGAGACGCTACAGTGTTGCGTCATACATAAGAAGAGACGCTACATTATTGCGTCATACATAAGAAGAGATGCTACAGTGTTGCGTCATATATAAGAAGAGACGCTACAGTGTAGCGTCATACATAAGAGACACTACATTGTTGCGTCATACATAAGAAGAGACGCTACATTGTTGCGTCATACATAAGAAGAGACGCTACATTGTTGCGTCATACATAAGAAGAGACAATACAGTCTTGCGTCATACATAAGAAGAGATGCTACAGTGTTGCGTCATATATAAGAAGAGACGCTACAGTGTAGCGTCATACATAAGAGACACTACATTGTTGCGTCATACATAAGAAGAGACGCTACATTGTTGCGTCATACATAAGAAGTGACGTTACATTGTTGCGTCATACATAAGAAGAGATGTTACATTGTTGCGTTGTACATAAGAAGAGACAATACAGTCTTGCGTCATACATAAGAAGAGACGCTACAGCGTTGTGTCATACATAAGAAGAGACAATACAGTCTTGTGTCATACATAAGAAGGGACGCTACATTGTTGTGTCATACATAAGAAGGGACGCTACATTGTTGTGTCATACATAAGAAGAGACGCTACATTGTTGCGTCATACATAAGAAGAGACGCTACAATGTTGCGTCATACATAAGAAGAGACGCTACATTGTTGCGTCATACATGAGACGCTACAGTGTTGCGTCATACATAAGAAGAGACGCTACATTGTTGCGTCATACATAAGAAGAGACGTTACATTGTTGCGTCATACATAAGAAGAGACGCAACATTGTTGCGTCATACATAAGAAGAGACGCTACATTGTTGCGTCATATATAAGAGGAGATGCTACATTGTTGCGTCATACATAAGAAGAGACGCTACATTATTGCGTCATACATAAGAAGAGACGCTACAGTGTTGCGTCATACATAAGAAGAGACGCTACAGTGTTGCGTCATATATAAGAAGAGATGCTACATTGTTGTGTCATACATAAGAAGAGACGCTACAGTGTTGTGTCATACATAAGAAGAGACGCTACAGTGTTGCGTCATATATAAGAAGAGATGCTACATTGTTGTGTCATACATAAGAAGAGACGCTACAGTGTTGCGTCATACATAAGAAGAGACGTTACATTGTTGCGTCATACATAAGAAGAGACGCTACATTGTTGCGTCATACATAAGAAGAGACGCTACATTGTTGCGTCATATATAAGAGGAGATGCTACATTGTTGCGTCATACATAAGAAGAGACGCTACATTATTGCGTCATACATAAGAAGAGACGCTACAGTGTTGCGTAATACATAAGAAGAGACGCTACAGTGTTGCGTCATACATAAGAAGAGACGCTACAGTGTTGTGTCATACATAAGAAGAGACGCTACTGTGTTGCGTCATACATAAGAAGAGACGCTACATTGTTGCGTCATACATAAGAAGAGACGTTACAGTGTTGCGTCATACATAAGAAGATACGTTACAGTGTTGCGTCATACATAAGAAGAGATGCTACATTATTGCGTCATACATAAGAAGAGACGCTACAGTGTTGTGTCATACATAAGAAGAGACGCTACAGTGTTGCGTCATACATAAGAAGAGACGCTACATTGTTGTGTCATACATAAGAAGAGACGCTACAGTGTTGCGTCATATATAAGAAGAGATGCTACAGTGTTGCGTCATAAATAAGAAGAGACGTTACAGTGTTGCGTCATACATAAGAAGAGACGTTACAGTGTTGCATCATAAATAAGAAGAGATGCTACAGTGTTGCATCATAAATAAGAAGAGATGCTACAGTGTTGCATCATAAATAAGAAGAGATGCTACAGTGTTGTGTCATACATAAGAAGAGACGTTACAGTGTTGCGTCAAACATAAGAAGAGATGCTACAGTGTTGCATCATAAATAAGAAGAGATGCTACAGTGTTGCATCATACATAAGAAGAGACGTTACAGTGTTGCGTCATACATAAGAAGAGACACTACAGTGTTGCGTCATACATAAGAAGAGACGCTACAGTGTTGCGTCATACATAAGAGATGCTACAGTGTTGCGTCATACATAAGAAGAGACGCTACATTGTTGCGTCATACATAAGAAGAGATGCTACATTATTGCGTCATACATAAGAAGAGACGCTACAGTGTTGTGTCATACATAAGAAGAGACGCTACAGTGTTGCGTCTATACATAAGAAGAGACGCTACATTGTTGTGTCATACATAAGAAGAGACGTTACAGTGTTGCGTCATACATAAGAAGAGACGTTACAGTGTTGCGTCATACATAAGAAGAGATGCTACATTATTGCGTCATACATAAGAAGAGACGCTACAGTGTTGTGTCATACATAAGAAGAGACGCTACAGTGTTGCGTCATACATAAGAAGAGACGCTACATTGTTGTGTCATACATAAGAAGAGATGCTACATTGTTGTGTCATACATAAGAAGAGACGTTACAGTGTTGCGTCATACATAAGAAGAGACGTTACAGTGTTACGTCATACATAAGAAGAGACGTTACAGTGTTGTGTCATACATAAGAAGAGACGCTACAGTGTTGCGTCATATATAAGAAGAGATGCTACAGTGTTGCGTCATACATAAGAAGTGACGTTACATTGTTGCGTTATACATAAGAAGAGACGCTACAGTGTTGTGTCATACATAAGTAGAGACAGTACAGTCTTGCGTCATACATAAGAAGAGATGGTACAGTGTTGCGTCATATATAAGAAGACACGCTACAGTGTAGCGTCATACATAAGAGACACTACATTGTTGCGTCATACATAAGAAGAGACGCTACATTGTTGCGTCATACATAAGAAGTGACGTTACATTGTTGCGTCATACATAAGAAGAGACGCTACAGTGTTGTGTCATACATAAGAAGAGACAATACAGTCTTGCGTCATACATAAGAAGGGACGCTACATTGTTGTGTCATACATAAGAAGGGACGCTACATTGTTGTGTCATACATAAGAAGAGACGCTACATTATTGCGTCATACATAACAAGAGACGCTACATTATTGCGTCATACATAACAAGAGACGCTACAGTCTTGCGTCATATATAAGAGGAGATAATACATTGTTGCGTCATACATAAGAAGAGACGCTACAATGTTGCGTCATACATAAGAAGAGACGCTACATTGTTGCGTCATACATGAGACGCTACAGTGTTGCGTCATACATAAGAAGAGACGCTACATTGTTGCGTCATACATAAGAAGAGACGTTACATTGTTGCGTCATACATAAGAAGAGACGCTACATTGTTGCGTCATACATAAGAAGAGACGCTACATTGTTGCGTCATATATAAGAGGAGATGCTACATTGTTGCGTCATACATAAGAAGAGACGCTACATTATTGCGTCATACATAAGAAGATACGCTACAGTGTTGCGTCATACATAAGAAGAGACGCTACATTATTGCGTCATACATAAGAAGAGACCCTACATTGTTGTGTCATACATAAGAAGAGACGCTACAGTGTTGCGTCATACATAAGAAGAGACGTTACAGTGTTGCGTCATACATAAGAAGAGATGCTACACTATTGCGTCATACATAAGAAGAGACGCTACAGTGTTGTGTCATACATAAGAAGAGACGCTACAGTGTTGCGTCATACATAAGAAGAGACGCTACATTGTTGCGTCATACATAAGAAGAGATGCTACAGTGTTGCGTCAAACATAAGAAGAGACGCTACATTGTTGCGTCATAAATAAGAAGAGACGTTACATTGTTGCGTCATACATAAGAAGAGATGCTACAGTGTTGCGTCATACATAAGAAGAGACGCTACAGTGTTGCGTCATACCTAAGAAGAGACGCTACAGTGTTGCGTCATACATAAGAAGGGACGCTACAGTGTTGCGTCATACATAAGAGATGCTACAGTTTTGCGTCATACATAAGAAGAGACGCTACATTGTTGTGTCATACATAAGAAGAGACGCTACAGTGTTGTGTCATACATAAGAAGAGACGCTACAGTGTTGCGTCATACATAAGAAGAGACGCTACATTATTGCGTCATACATAAGAAGAGACGCTACAGTGTTGTGTCATACATAAGAAGAGACGCTACAGTGTTGCGTCATACATAAGAAGAGACGCTACATTGTTGTGTCATACATAAGAAGAGACGCTACAGTGTTGCGTCATACATAAGAAGAGACGTTACAGTGTTGCGTCATACATAAGAAGAGATGCTACATTATTGCGTCATACATAAGAAGAGACGCTACAGTGTTGTGTCATACATAGGAAGAGACGCTACAGTGTTGCGTCATACATAAGAAGAGGCGCTACATTTTTGTGTCATACATAAGAAGAGATGCTACATTGTTGTGTTATACATAAGAAGAGACGTTACAGTGTTGCGTCATACATAAAAAGAGACGTTACAGTGTTGTGTCATACATAAGAAGAGACGCTACAGTGTTGCGTCATATATAAGAAGATATGCTACAGTGTTGCGTCATACATAAGAAGAGACGCTACATTGTTGCGTCATACATAAGAAGAGATGCTACAGTGTTGCATCAAACATAAGAAGAGATGCTACAGTGTTGCGTCATACATAAGAAGAGATGCTACAGTGTTGCGTCATACATAAGAAGAGATGCTAGAGTGTTGCGTCATAAATAAGAAGAGACGTTACAGTGTTGCGTCATACATAAGAAGAGACGCTACAGTGTTGCGTCATACATAAGAAGAGACGCTACAGTGTTGCGTCATACATAAGAAGAGACGCTACATTGTTGCGTCATACATAAGAAGTGACGTTACATTGTTGCGTCATACATAAGAAGAGACGCTACAGTGTTGTGTCATACATAAGAAGAGACAATACAGTCTTGCGTCATACATAAGAAGGGACGCTACATTGTTGTGTCATACATAAGAAGGGACGCTACATTGTTGTGTCATACATAAGAAGAGACGCTATATTATTGCGTCATACATAACAAGAGACGCTACATTGTTGCGTCATACATAAGAAGAGACGCTACAGTCTTGCGTCATACATAACAAGAGACGCTACATTGTTGCGTCATACATAAGAAGAGACGCTACAATGTTGCGTCATACATAAGAAGAGACGCTACATTGTTGCGTCATACATGAGACGCTACAGTGTTGCGTCATACATAAGAAGAGACGCTACATTGTTGCGTCATACATAAGAAGAGACGTTACATTGTTGCGTCATACATAAGAAGAGACGCTACATTGTTGCGTCATACATAAGAAGAGACGCTACATTGTTGCGTCATATATAAGAGGAGATGCTACATTGTTGCGTCATACATAAGAAGAGACGCTACATTATTGCGTCATACATAAGAAGAGACGCTACAGTGTTGCGTCATACATAAGAAGAGATGCTACACTAATGCGTCATACATAAGAAGAGACGCTACAGTGTTGTGTCATACATAAGAAGAGACGCTACAGTGTTGCGTCATACATAAGAAGAGACGCTACATTGTTGCGTCATACATAAGAAGAGATGCTACAGTGTTGCGTCAAACATAAGAAGAGACGCTACATTGTTGCGTCATAAATAAGAAGAGACGTTACATTGTTGCGTCATACATAAGAAGAGATGCTACAGTGTTGCGTCATACATAAGAAGAGACGCTACAGTGTTGCGTCATACCTAAGAAGAGACGCTACAGTGTTGCGTCATACATAAGAAGGGACGCTACAGTGTTGCGTCATACATAAGAGATGCTACAGTTTTGCGTCATACATAAGAAGAGACGCTACATTGTTGTGTCATACATAAGAAGAGACGCTACAGTGTTGTGTCATACATAAGAAGAGACGCTACAGTGTTGCGTCATACATAAGAAGAGACGCTACATTATTGCGTCATACATAAGAAGAGACGCTACAGTGTTGTGTCATACATAAGAAGAGACGCTACAGTGTTGCGTCATACATAAGAAGAGACGCTACATTGTTGTGTCATACATAAGAAGAGATGCTACATTATTGCGTCATACATAAGAAGAGACGCTACAGTGTTGTGTCATACATAAGAAGAGACGCTACAGTGTTGCGTCATACATAAGAAGAGGCGCTACATTTTTGTGTCATACATAAGAAGAGATGCTACATTGTTGTGTTATACATAAGAAGAGACGTTACAGTGTTGCGTCATACATAAGAAGAGATGCTACATTGTTGCGTCATACATAAGAAGAGATGCTACAGTGTTGTGTCATATATAAGAAGAGATGCTACAGTGTTGTGTCATACATAAGAAGAGACGTTACAGTGTTGTGTCATACATAAGAAGAGACGCTACAGTGTTGCGTCATATATAAGAAGATATGCTACAGTGTTGCGTCATACATAAGAAGAGACGCTACATTGTTGCGTCAAACATAAGAAGAGATGCTACAGTGTTGCGTCATACATAAGAAGAGATGCTACAGTGTTGCGTCATACATAAGAAGAGATGCTACAGTGTTGCGTCATAAATAAGAAGAGACGTTACAGTGTTGCGTCATACATAAAAAGAGACGTTACAGTGTTGTGTCATACATAAGAAGAGACGCTACAGTGTTGCGTCATATATAAGAAGATATGCTACAGTGTTGCGTCATACATAAGAAGAGACGCTACATTGTTGCGTCAAACATAAGAAGAGATGCTACAGTGTTGCGTCATACATAAGAAGAGATGCTACATTGTTGCGTCATAAATAAGAAGAGACGTTACAGTGTTGCGTCATACATAAGAAGAGACGCTACAGTGTTGCGTCATACATAAGAAGAGACGCTACAGTGTTGCGTCATACATAAGAGATGCTACAGTGTTGCGTCATACATAAGAGATGCTACAGTGTTGCATCATACATAAGAGATGCTACAGTGTTGCGTCATACATAAGAAGAGACGCTACAGTGTTGCGTCATACATAAGAGATGCTACAGTGTTGCGTCATACATAAGAAGAGACGCTACAGTGTTGCGTCATACATAAGAAGAGACGCTACAGTGTTGCGTCATACATAAGAAGAGACGCTACAGTGTTGCGTCATACATAAGAAGAGACGCTACAGTGTTGCGTCATACATAAGAAGAGACGCTACAGTGTTGCATCATACATAAGAAGAGACGTTACAGTGTTGCGTCATACATAAGAAGAGACGTTACAGTGTTGTGTCATACATAAGAAGAGACGCTACAGTGTTGCGTCATACATAAGAAGAGACGTTACAGTGTTGCGTCATACATAAGAAGAGACGTTACAGTGTTGTGTCATACATAAGAAGAGACGCTACAGTGTTGCGTCATATATAAGAAGATATGCTACAGTGTTGCGTCATACATAAGAAGAGACGTTACAGTGTTGCGTCATACATAAGAAGAGACGCTACAGTGTTGCGTCATACATAAGAGATGCTACAGTGTTGCGTCATACATAAGGGATGCTACAGTGTTGCGTCATACATAAGAGATGCTACAGTGTTGCATCATACATAAGAAGAGACGCTACAGTGTTGCGTCATACATAAGAGATGCTACAGTGTTGCGTCATACATAAGGGATGCTACAGTGTTGCATCATACATAAGAGATGCTACAGTGTTGCGTCATACATAAGAAGAGACGCTACAGTGTTGCGTCATACATAAGAGATGCTACAGTGTTGCGTCATACATAAGAAGAGACGCTACAGTGTTGCGTCATACATAAGAAGAGACGCTACAGTGTTGCGTCATACATAAGAGACGCTACAGTGTTGCGTCATACATAAGAGACGCTACAGTGTTGCGTCATACATAAGAAGAGACGTTACAGTGTTGCGTCATACATAAGAAGAGACGTTACAGTGTTGTGTCATACATAAGAAGAGACGCTACAGTGTTGCGTCATACATAAGAAGAGACGTTACAGTGTTGCGTCATACATAAGAAGAGACGTTACAGTGTTGTGTCATACATAAGAAGATATGCTACAGTGTTGCGTCATACATAAGAAGAGACGCTACAGTGTTGCGTCATACATAAGAGATGCTACAGTGTTGCGTCATACATAAGAAGAGACGCTACAGTGTTGCGTCATACATAAGAAGAGACGCTACAGTGTTGCGTCATACATAAGAAGAGACGCTACAGTGTTGCGTCATACATAAGAGACGCTACAGTGTTGCGTCATACATAAGAGATGCTACAGTGTTGCATCATACATAAGAGATGCTACAGTGTTGCGTCATACATAAGAGATGCTACAGTGTTGCATCATACATAAGAGATGCTACAGTGTTGCGTCATACATAAGAGACGCTACAGTGTTGCGTCATACATAAGAAGAGATGCTACAGTGTTGCGTCATACATAAGAGATGCTACAGTGTTGCGTCATACATAAGAGATGCTACAGTGTTGCGTCATACATAAGAAGAGATGCTACAGTGTTGCGTCATAAATAAGAAGAGATGCTACAGTGTTGCGTCATACATAAGAAGAGACGCTACATTGTTGTGTCATACATAAGAAGAGACGCTACATTGTTGCATCATACATAAGAAGAGATGCTACATTGTTGCGTCATACATAAGAGTGCACAGCAGCGATGTGAGGGATGTGATTTACTGAGCAGTGAGCATGTTGAGTTTCTCTTAATGACATCACACGTGGCAACCTCATTTTATTCGTTATTAAGTTCAGCTAACTAAAGGATTTCAAAGAGTAGTGGGACGAAATGGGCCATGACAGAAAGCGTCATTTACGCTGGAGACATGTAAATGACGCCTGTGTGTGTGTGTGTGTGTGTGGTGATGTATAGTGCAGTAGTTCAGTAGTTAGAGGAAAAATGCATGCTTGCTTACCGCCTGCTTTTCTATCCTCTCGCTTACAGCCTGCTGCCGCCGGCTAGGAAGAGCCCAGTGCATCAGCTCAGTGCGTACTCCAGCAGCAGACACCTGCAACGCTGCTCCCCTGGACAGCTTTAAACTACTAAAAACCTACTACAGCCCATGGTCTGTAGCCGTTTGGTCTTTGTTTTAGTCTCTTTTTCCCCCTCCGTTATCTAAGTAAAGCGTCCTTGAGTGGTGCTATACAAAACTAAGTTTCTGTTGTTGTTGTTGTTGTTGTTGTTGCTGTTGTTGTTGTTGTTGTTGTAAGCCTTCCCCCACCAGTACATAGCCTCTCCTTCGCCAAGACCCCTGCCAGGCCTCCTCATGGCCACACACGGTGACTGGGTGCCTGGCGACCTCAGGCATACTGGGTAGGGGATCTCGGAGCTGCAGTGGTCTCCAGAGGTTGTTCATGGCGTACCACTGCCCCACTGCCTTGTGGGAAGTCTATTGAGACAAAGGCTAGGAGAGCACACGCCCGGGAGAAAAGTAACGCGTTTTGCGGCACACATTAGGCGGTTCTTCGACAGTCTGGATTTTCCAGCAGTCTCCTGCAGTCATGGTGGTTGACTGGTCGTCCAGGGTGTAAGCACCGGGGCTTATAGCCGGGGTATACGGCAGCCAGACACCTACGACACACCTCCTCGCACTCCACATGACGACACTGAAAACACAGCCAAGGCTAGGCGAGGCCGCCGCCAGACCGGCCTCGGTGTTATCGGAACTGCCGGTCTGCATGGGCTAGCAGTTAGCTTAGCCTGCCCCTCTCCCAGCTTTTTAGTTTTACTTATTAGCAACTTGCATAAAAACTGCCTACTAAACATGTCTGTGAATGTTCTCATTCATCCAGGCCATGGTTATCCAAAGGAGTTGAATCAAGTGCAGCTGGACTTGGTATATATGCCTACTAAAGCTCCCAGCAGCTACAATGCTCGGCCCTCATGGTGTTGAACACTTCCCATCAGCCTTGTGGTCATGTTGTGGGAGTACTTTTATGCACTTGCTAATAATATACTCTAGGTTTTACGTATCTTCACATACTGGTCTGGTGGTGTTTTCATGCCTCTTCATGCGTGCTCCTGTAATGAGTAAGCTGTCTCAAAGGAGATCCACTGCCGTAAATGAGAAGACAGGAGCCGTGGTTCTCCGCTGTACGGGTATCCCTGGTACAACGTGACTGTTTTTTCCAAATGTTGGACCAACAACCAGAAGAAATTGAGAGGCGCATAACTCTTTATTGCTCTTTCACGTGTTTATTCAGAAAGTCAAACTGGAACTACAAGCAGACACCAGAGGACAGTACAGCGCATTAGCGACACCCACTGTCAAATTACTGTATAACAACACGCCCACTAAACTTTACAATGGCATTGAGGCACTTCACACTAAATTGTATTACTAAGAGCCATGCTCTCCTTCACAAATAATGTCACGATAATAAATCTTTAAACTGAAAAAAAATTTGCAAGATTCCTTTTCTTACTCCTTTTCCCTTGCTTACAGCTTTCTTACCATTTTCAACAGAAAAACGGTGCCTATTACAGAAAACAGAATTACACAGAGAAAAGCCCAATCTCTCTCCTAAGATATTCAAACTTCTGTTTAGTCAGTGGCTTGGTCAAAATATCTGCCTTCATGTCATTTGTTGGGCAATACTTCAGTTCTATTCACCCATTCTGCACACATTCACAGATGTAGTGGTAGCGAATGTCTATGTGTTGTCCTTGACTGATCCACTGGATTCTTCGCGATTGCAATGGCTCCTTGGTTGTCCTCCAGGATCACTGTGGGCGTAGCATCCATTCCGAGATCATTCAGTAATCGTCTCAGCCAGGTACCCTCTTGAGCAGCTTGACTGAGTGCGACGTACTCGGCTTCTGCTGTTGAAAGTGCAACTGATGCCTGTTTCTTGCTGAGCCAGCTCACTGCTCCTCCACTCTGTAAGAATATGTTGCCGGTTGTTGAGTGGCGGTCATCCTGATCACCGGCCGGGTCAGCATCTGAGAAGCCGATCAAAGTTCCAGACTCTGACCGCTCGTACTTGAGAGCAAGGTTCACTGTACCTTTCAAGTATCGAAGTATTCTCTTCACAGCAGTCAGATGTGCAGCATCTGGATTTGCGTCGAACTTTGACACAGCACTCACTGCTTGAGCTATGTCTGGTCGTGTGGCCATCGCAGCATACAGCAGACTTCCTACCATGGACTGATAGGCACTTTGGTTCACAGGCTTACTGACACCATCACTTTTTTTCCAATTTGACATTGGCATAAGCAGGAGTTGCAACAGGATTTGCATTATCCATCCCATATCTCTGAAGAATGGCTTCAGTGTAATGCTTCTGATGAAGTAAGACACAGTTATTTGCTTTGTCTTGGACAACAGAGATGCCCAGGATATGGGACAGCTCACCCATGTCCTTCATCTTGTAGCACTTCTTGAGAGCCATTTTCAACTCGTCCATGCTTGCAATCGACTCCCTAATCAGAATCCACATAAACAGCGAGTATCTCAAGCTCTTGTCTTGGTCTCACAAGCACACAGGGGTCTGATGTGCTCTGTTTAAATCCAAATTCCAGCATGAACTCCGTGAAAGCCTTGCTCCAGCAGCGAGACTGCTTCAGTCCATAGATTGATTTCTTCAGTTTACACACCAGGTGTCCATCTGGTGCACATGTAGATTGTTCTGGATGGCAAAGGACAGTAATGTACGAATTGAGCTGAATTGTACCACGGGTGAAGACGTTACATGATAGTCAGCACCATACAACTGTGAGTAACCCTTTGTGACGAGTCTGCACTTGTATCTCTCCACTCGTCCATCACTATGATGCTTGACTTTGAACACCCATCTTGATCCTATGGCCTTTCTAACCCTTGGTAAATCCACTAAGTCCCAGCAGCGACTCATATTCCAAGTCAGCCGCCTCCTGCCATTCCTTTGCATTAGTACTAATCATTGCTTCTTTCAGTGTGCTTGGCTCTATGCCACGTCACACATTGGCATAATGATCAGCAGTCACTATATCAGCAAACTCATCATATCCATATCTCCTTGGAGCCCTTCTGATTCTGCCGCCTTCTCTAGCAGCTTCGTCGACAGTGACCTCGTCATCTGGTGTTCCACTCTCATCTGTGTTCATGGTTACCTTGTTCTGTGAGTAGGTCACTTCCACTTCCTGTTTCCAGTCGAAGTCTGATTCATTGAAGATGACATCACGACGAATTAGAATCCTCCTTTTCTCTTCATCAAACAGGCGGTAGCCTTTGGCATTGTTTGCATATCCCATGAAACGAAGCTTCACAGCCTTCTTGTCCAGTTTTCTTCTCTCTACGTCTGGTATATGTGCATAAGCAACACAGCCAAACACTCTCATGTGACTCATGTCCGGCTTTTTGCCACACCATCTCTCGTAGGGTGTCTCTTGCTTCAGGACAGATGTGGGCAGCCTATTCTGTATGTAAGCTGCCGTTGCTACAGCCTCTGCCCAGTACATCTTTGGCAATTTAGCATGAGACAGCATGTGTCTAGCTGCTTCAATTAATGTCCTATTTTTTCTTTCTGCAACACCATTTTGCTGTGGTGAGTGAGGTACAGTCATCTCATGGTGGATACCTTGAGCCTTCAAATATTCTTGAAACCCCTTTGATGTGTACTCACCACCATTGTCTGTTCTCAGTCTCGTGATGTTCTGCCCACACTCATTGGAGAATGTTTTCTCAAATGCCTTGAATTTGCTAAGGACTTCACTCTTCTGTTTCAGAAAGTATACCTTGCAGCATCTAGAGTAATCATCGATAAAAGTCACAAAATATTTTGCTCCACCTATAGATTCAGTCTGCATGAGACCACAGACGTCACTATGGATCAGCTGCAACTTGCGTTTGGAATGGATTTCTCCAACTGGCTTGTATGGTTTTCCAGACAGCTTGCCTTCCACACATCCTTCACAGAAAGGAACCTCTTCCTCTGCAGAGAAGTCCACTCCGTTCACCAGATCTTTTAGTTCCTTCAACTTGGTGGTGTGACCCAGGCACTGGTGCCACAGGCTGGCTGCTACTGATGCACTTGATGCAACATGACAGACATACGAACTTCCTTCGACGTCCAGCTGATACGGCCTGTCACATCTTTGTGTTCTCATTCCTTGAAGAGTTCCATCTTTCCCACGTATATAGCAGTGAGACTTCTTGAACTGTACCATATTTCCTTTTCTGGCAGCAGTTCCCACTGAGAATAGCTTCCCAGATAGCTTTGAAACATACACCACGTCATACATTGTGACGTTTTTTACATCACTTACTTTTCAAGTCATTCTCATTTTGACATTGCCAAGTCCTAGGGCGTCAACCACCCTGCCGTCACCGAGTTTCACAGACTGTGCTTTTGAGAATTGCTGGTAGTCTTGAAGAATTTCTTTATCACATATCATGTGCTTTGATGCTCCCGAATCAATCAACCATTCGACCTGTTGAGGCCTCTCACTCGGGTTTGTCTCTTTAGCGACAAAGGCCCTTTCAGACGAATCTTCTGCATCTTCACACATCATGCTTTTGGCCTTGTGGGTTTTCTTCTTCTTTTTCCAACTTGGACAGTCGCGCTTTACGTGTCCTTCTTTCCCATATTTGTAAAATCTCCACGTGCTTGGTCTTTCAGCTCCCACTGCCTTGGAGTTAGTCTGCATATCTCCACGAAATTGTGATGACATGGCTGATGCACCAACTGACGTAGCACCACTGGAGTTATCATTAGCATTCACTCGCTTTTGCTCTTCATTTATCAATGCTTGCTGAACAAACTGCAGTGTCAAATTGTCAATCTTTGTTTCTAGCGCAGTGACAATTGTAGCATAGCTACAATGGCAAACAACCCAAGAGTGTTATAATTTGGTCTTCCTCTTCAATCACAGAACCTATTGCTCCTAGCTGATCAGCCAGTTCCTTCATTCGTTTTAAATGTTTATTTAAACTTTCTCCTTCCTTCGTTTCACATCTGAAATATTTTTTTTCCTCCCGAACAGTTTAATTGCCAAAGTATTTCTCTCAAAATGTCCTTTCAGCTCTGTTCCAAGCCTCTTTTGGAGTCTGGCAGCTTGTTATCAGGTACAACTGGGGTGTACTTACCTTCAGCACTAACACAGAGAATGAGAATGCCTTCTCTCTCCGTGTCGTGAATTCAGCTTGTGCGTGTGCATTAGCATCTGCGGCTAGGCTATCCGCCTCCATTAGCATGCCCCATAGTCCTTTGGCTTTCAGCAAGTGTTCCATCTGAAATGTCCACGTTGAGCAGTTCTCTGGTCCGCTCAGCGTGTCAATAAACAGCTTATCTTCCAGGGTGAATTCCGCAACACCGTTTATCTCTCACAAAACCCCGTGTAAAACAGCCTTTTAGCGACGCTCTGGGCCCATAACCTATTGCTCTTTCACGTGTTTATTCAGAAAGTCAAACCGGAACTACAAGCAGACACAAACCGGAACTACAAGCAGACACTAGAGGACAGCACAGCGCATTAGCGACACCCATTGTCAAATCACTGTATTACAACACTCTTTACTAAACGTAGTTTGCTTCATTTTGATTGTGTGAAAGCAAACCAGACCAACTGAAAAAGGACAACAACTTTACTTCTGCTCTTGGTTTTGGACTCATTTGAAGTTTGGGGCTTTAGAAAAGTAGCAATGCACATATTTTGCCTATTTTTTTTCTTTACGATGTTGTGTGATGGCCTGGCGGCCTGTCCGGGCAGTCGCCCCACCTGCTGCCCAATGACTGCTAAGATATGCGCCAGCATCCCCGCGACCCTGAGAGCAGGGGAAGCGGTTTGTATAATGGATGGATGGATCTATTTTTAATTTTTTAAATTTTTTGTAATTCCCGTGTGTCTGTCTATGAATCTTCTTATTTCTCTTATTTCTTGGGGTCCTGTGAGGGTACTAGCCCCTCCCCCTTCGCCGTCCCTGAGCTGGCTCTAAGTCAACAGGTTGAACAAAGTCATTTTTTTTCTAATTTCCTTAAGTGAATGATGAACTGATAACATTTAAGGAGATTATACCTGATAACTCAACATAATACAAGATAGTGTGTGTGTGTGTGTGTGTGTGTGTGTGTGTGTGTGTGTGTGTGTGTGTGTGTGTGTGTGTGTGTGTGTGTGTGTGTGTGTGTGTGTGTGTGTGTGTGTGTGTGTGTTGAGACTGGAGTAGGTTGGCAACCCAATCCAAAAGGGAAAGAAAGAGAGAACAAATAGGCAATTATCAATCAAGGCAGCAGATTGGAACATTTTGAAAGACTCATTCATAGAAAGATTTGTGGCAGCATTTTAGTGCCTCTGATTAGAATCCTGAAATTGTAAATTGTAGCTAATTAGGCTGTCATGGGTTCATTAAGGGCTTCAGCGACTCAGCTCTCCCTCACCTGCATGTATATTAAAACTCATTAGCCTTCTTGTCTGAGACACCACTTGCATTAATTGCCATCGATGCCCTGGCTCTCTACACAGGGGCCTTTTTATGCTCCCTTGCACAGCATAGTTAGCAACACGAAAGTCCTCTGAGAATTATCGCTTTCTCCTCCACAATCGTTCTTTTCTTTGAGCATTAAATGAGAAATCTTACAATTTTTATATTTCAAAGACTTGTAACAGGCAGCACGAGGCACAGCTATTGTCGTTAACTGCAAACATGTTACAAGACAGCCAAGGTGTGGCATGAAAGAACTGAGAGGATTCTGTCAGCACTGTTCAAGTGAAATTAGTGTTAATATAATTGATCTCAAACACCTAACCCTCACCGGATGGCTGGCTTTATCAGAGAAAGCAAAAAAAAAAAGTTTAAAAAAAAACCTTTAACAAAGCACATCAATAACTACCCCACTGTCAACTCTCCTTACATTTCCCAGCAACACCAGCAAGTGTTCATTTATTCGATGACTCTGAAGTCCATTAATTACTGCGGGCTTTTCGATATTTGCTAGTGTCCCTATGCAGAGCTTGAAATTTGGGGGTGTATTGTGTTACAAGATAGCGTGGTATCCTCTCCAAGTCTTGGTATGCTCCAGTGACAGAGAAGTATCCCTGCTGGTGCAATGGAGTGTGGATGCCCCGGAAGGAAACATGGCTGCAACATGAAGGCTCTCATGCACGGGATCAAGTTCGGCAGCATCTGGCTCCAATTACATGAACATATTACATGACGTCCTATCTCACAAACGGTAAACAGTTCATCAGCGTCAACAAATGCACCTCCTTCACCACTCCTCTGTCCCAAGGCGTCCCACAGGGTTCGGTGCTTGGTCCTCTCCTGTTCATCCTTTAAATGCTCCCCCTTGATAACATCATACATCGTCATGGTCTCCACTTCCACTGCTACGACGATGACGTCCAGCTCTACATCTCTCCTAAATCCATCACCACTACAACTTACTCCAGTCTGACCAACTGTCTCACTGAATGTAAATCATGGATGGGAGCCAACTTCCTCAAACTAAATTGTGATACATCTAACATGATCATCATCAGTCCCAAATCCCTTACCAAAACCCCACACAACTTCTGCCTCACCATCGATAACTCCACGCTATCTCCCTCCCCACACATCTGTAACCACTGAATCATATTTTTGACAGCACCCTCCCCTTTGAACACCCTGTCAGTCAAATCACCAGAACTGCCTTTTTCCACCTAAAAAAAAAAAAAAAAAATCATAGCTCATCTCCATCCATCCAACATCAACCTCTTGTCTCCAACACAGAACCAAATATTGGACCTGGGGTGACAGAGCCTTCTCCATAGCTGTCACCAAGTCCCCCCCAAACACATCAGCGACTGCACCGATCCGTCCATATTCAAATCATCTATCAAAACCCACCTGGCACTTAACAGCATACTGCTCTGTTTGTGCATGGGGACCCGATTCTTGGGGTGGACCAACTCATGTTTTGGGGTTTGAAAGCAACTGAAATGCGGTGTTTGGAAAATACGCATCTCAACTTTTCCAACACTCCCACCACATGCGGAATCACCACTGGTTTATGCTTAGGCAGCTGTTGTCCTTCTCTCTTCGATTGGCTGGTGCACTGTTTGGGCGTCTTCCTGGCTTTGACAACCCCCCAGTTCTGATAACGACACTTGACAAATGCATGTTTAATGTGGGATGTCTTCCCTTCCCTGGCCGCTGTGTCGGTGGGGACATTGTCAGCTCATATGCCAGGATAATGCCCCCCGCACTATAACAGAGCCCCAAACTCCTTCACAAGCATTCAAGTGTTTCCTTTCATTTTTCACCTGTCTATATATAATCTCCCTCTCACCCTGTTTTCAGCTGGTGTGTGTCTTCCTCAAGTTCAGGTCCTCTACAAGAGGCCTGGGAGTTTGAGAGTTCTGTGTAGTGTCTTAGCTGTTCCTGGGACTGCACTCTTCTGGACAGAGGCCTCAGATGTGTTTCTGGAATCTGCTGGAGCCACTCTCCAAGTTTAGGGGTCACAGCCACTAGTGCTCCTATTACCACTGGGACTACCATGGATTTCACCGTCCACATCCAAACTAGGTCTACGTTCAGCCCTTGGTATTTCTCTAGCTTCTCATGTGCTTTCTTCCTGATGTTGCCATCGCTCGGGATTACTACATCGACCACTACTGCTGTCTTTTGTTCCTTGTAGATCACCACAATGTCTGGTTGGTTAGCCAGCACCTGCTTCTCAGTCTGGAACTTGAAATCCCACAGGATCTTAGCTCTGCCATTCTCAAACGCCTTTGGCAGTATCTCCCATTTGGACTTGGAGACTTCCAGTCTGCATTCAGTACAGATATTTCTGTAGACTATCCATGCCCCTTGGTTATACCTTTCAGTGTACGCTTTCTCATCTACCATTTTACACCCTGCTGCTAACTGCTGGACTATCTCAGGGGCGTCTTTGCACAGCCTGCATCTTGGGTCTTGTCTGGTGTGGTAGACCACTGCCTCAACCGATCTGGTGCTGAGGGCCTGTTCTTGTGCTGCTATGATCACAGCCTCTGTGCTGCCCTTCAATCCAGCCTTTTCTAAACACTGGTGGGATTTTTGATTTTGTCCTTCAGATGTGATATTAAACCAAAGGTCCTGACTCCCTGTGGTCATTAAAGATCTCATGACACTTATTGTAAAGAGCAGGGGGTCCCCCAGTGTCCTGGCAAAATTCCCCACCTGGCTCTCTCCATATGGTCACCCAATCATCGTGTAATTCCTCCCTCTCCACATCAAGCTGATGTGTGGTGAGCGTTCTGGCACAAAATGGCTGCCGTGCATCACCCAGGTGGGTGCTACACATTGGTAGTGGTTGAGGTCAGCCCCCCCCCTTCAATGTGAAGTGTTTTGGATGTCTTGATAAAGCACTATAAATGTAATTCATTACTAATCCATTAATTCCCGATATCAGCCATGTCTTCTATCTATCGATGGTACATCTCATTGAGGGGCTCAGTCTTCCATGATACCCCCTCTTCTTCTTCCTCCCCACTGTCTGTCTTCTGCTGCCTGAGGTACTCACTGGGGGGGGGGGGCTTCTTTCTGATGTACTTGTGGATGTTCCTTGTTTCATCCTGGATAGTGGCTCTGACACTCAATAACTCTCAGCCCCCAAGTTTACGCTTATCGCACAGTCTTACGCTGCTGAACTTCAGGTGGAACCCACTGTGCATTGTGAGGAGTTTCTGTGCCCTGATATCTGTGGCCTTTACCACCTCCTTCGGCCAGTTTATTATTCCAGCTGGGTAGGGCATATATGTGTTGATGGCTTGAATCTTATTTTTCCCATTGATCTTGCTCCTCAGGACCTGCCTCACTCTCTGGAGGTAATTAGCTGCAGCTGACCTCCTTGCTGTCTCCTCATGGTTTCCATTTGTCTATGGATTACCCATGTACTTGTAACTGTTCTGTATGTCAGCTATCCTGCCATCTGGTAGTTCAATCCCTTCAGTCCTCACGACCTTTCCTCTTTTTGCCACCATTCAACCACACTTGTCCAGTCCGAATGACACCCTCATGTTGTCGGTGTAGATCCTGGTAGATCTTCTGCTTCCAGTGTGGGAAGATGGCGGCGCAAATTCACATTCGCAGCGGCCTCACACAGTACCGTAGATGCAGGGTCTTTGTCCATGTCTGCATCTAAATTTTTGTCTTCGTTTGTTGGCTGGGAGGGTTGGCGTTGCATTGGCTGCGAAAGCTTGGTCTGCTGCGCTGTGGGCCAAGGGACTGCGGCCTTGCCCAGAGCTTTACCCAAGAAGTTAACACCGAGGGCGGTCTGACAGGACGCGGAAGCGGGGCATGCTAAGCTAACTGCTAGCCCATGCAGACCAGCACTTCCGATAACAGGGTGGACTGTTGGTGGCCTCACCTGGCATTGACTGTAGTGTTTTTGAAGTTGTCATGTGGAGTGTGGGGAGGTGTGTCAAGGGGGTCTGGCTGGGAGTGCTGGCTCTGGATTGGCTGGGAGGGCTTGGTCTGCTTCGTCCGGTTGTGTGGGGCTGCGCCTGAGAAGGAAACACGGAGGGAGGTCTGACAGGACGCGTAATCGGGGCAGGCTAGGCTAACTTCTAGCCCATGCAGACCGGCGGTTCCAATAACCATCCTGGCTGGCATTTGTTGGAAAGTGATTTTTCTTTTTTACATATGTGTTAATTTGAATATGTGTGTTCTTGTCGTTCTTAAATGTGTCTTTGTCTGTAAGTTGCACTGCTGTGGGCTGGGGAACCGGTATTTCATTTCACTTCATGAGCGAAGTCGTTGTCATCATTAGCGTCTCTCGTGTCCGAGGATCCATTCCAACAGATTAAGGTGTGTGCTTGAAATGAAGATGGCTTGACAGTCCAAGGTGAGAATAGAACAGACTGGAACAGCGTGGACAGGGGATAGTAGGGGATGGACCCGCCGCCGCCAAAAAGTTTTTCTTCCACAGGCGTTCGTTTGTTAGTTTCGGCCTTGATGGAACCAGCCAGGCAGGCAGCTCTCCAGTGTTTTCAATGAGCGCAAGTACATGAGGTGAAATGACAAAGTGTTCCTGATTCCTGGTGAGCTGGATCACCTAGTCAATGTCTTGCTGTTCCCTGGCATACAGCTTGACGTCATCCATGTATAGGAGGTGCCCGATTGTAACTCCACTTCTGGACCTGTATCCATATCCACTCTGTGATGATCTGACCGAGGGGGTTCAGGCCTATGCAGAACAGCAGCGGGGATAGTGCATCACCCTGGCATATGCCACATTTGATGGTTACCTGTGCGATTGTCTTTGAGTTGGCCTCTGGTGTTGTTTTTCACTGCCACAGCGAGTTCTTGATGAAGGCTGTTAGTGTCCTGTTGGCTTGGTATAGTGCCAAACAGTCCAGTAACCATTAAATAAAGTTGAATTAATTCATCTGGACACAATGTTTATTGACAGAAACGTTTCATCGCTCATCTAAGTGACCCCTTCAGTCTAAACTGACTTCAGGTACCCCCACCCTTATAAACAATGCTGTTGCATAACGAACGAAACCAACAATCAGTTTCATATGCAAATAGGCATGACCATTAACTACAGTTTCAATGGCCATGTGTACTGTTCACAGAGGATTTGGGAATGTTTACAATCACAGCATTGCAAGATGGCAACAAATGTACTCTTAGACCCCCCCTCGGTTCAGGGATCATTGTTCCCTCTTCACATATATGGCCCCTTTAACTCCCCGTTCAAACCAGCATCTCTCCCTATCAAGGATGTGCACATCCTCATCCTTGAAAGAGTGGCAAACATTCCCCAATCCTCTGTGAATAGTCTACATGGCCATTAAAACTCTAGTTAATGGTCATGCCTATTTGCATATGAAACTGATTGTTGGTTTTGGTTGTTATGCGACAGTATTGTTTATAAGGGTGGGGGTACCTGCAGTTACTGTATTGTGTAATGGTGGGATACCTGCAGTCACTGTATTGTTTATAAGGGTGGGCTACCTGCAGTCAGTTTAGACTGAAGAGGTCACTTAGATGAGTGATGAAACATTTCTGTCAATAAACGTTGTGTCCAGATGAACTGATTCAACTTTCTGTGATTTTCTTATTTAGATTATTGAGCATGCATCAAGATACTCCAATAACCAGGGGCCTCATGTGTCAGTCGTTCCTATGGGCAAATTTGTTCGTACACACCCATGGAACTTTTAAGCCCTGAAGTTTGTCTCAGGGACCAGTATAGAACTGGGTAACTCCTGAATTTAGACACCGATTGGCTAACACTGATGTCTTTACAGGCTTGGTTGATTGCTCGTTGCAAGAGGTAGACAATAGACTTTAGGAGGAAGGAATTACAAATAACCATCATGCTTTGCCACTGACTGCCAGACAATCTTGAGGGCTAAAAAATTCCATGGGTGTGTATGAACAAATTTGCCCATAGGAACGACTGACACATAAGGCCCCAGGGGTGGGACATTTAATCGTATGCTTTCTTGTAGTCAATCCAGGCTGTGTTCTGGCTGGTCTGTCTGGTCTTAGAGTCTTGGGTGACTGCTCTATCAAGCAGTAGCTGATGCTTTGTCCCTCTGGTGTTGTTCTTAATTCCTTTCTGAGTGTCACTGGTGTATTGACTCATGTGCCCTTTCAGCTTAGCTGCTATGATGTCGGACAGGATCTTCCATGTTGTGGAGAGGCAGATTATTGGCTGGTACTCTGAAGGTGTTGTACACTTGTGGGGATCCTTCATGATCAGTATTGTTCCCCCCTGTGTTAGTCAGTCAGGGTGAGACCCTAATGTTAGCAGCTGTTTCATCTGTGTCGCCACACATTCATGGAATGCTGTTAGCTTCTTCAGCAAGTAGGCGTGAATCATGTCCGGGCCTGGTCCAGTCCAGCTTTTCATGCTTGAGATCAATTGTTGGGATGTCGGCCACTGTGATAGTAAGTGGTTCTTGTTCTGGGATATTGCTGTGGTTTGTTCTTAGGTCCACCAGCCACTGTGCATTGGTGCTATGTGATGCCTCCCGTATACCTTCTCCACAGCAGCTCCCAGGCTCTGGAACTCACTTCCCCAAATCATTAGAGACTCAGAATCCCTCCCACTCTTTCAATCCCATCTCAAGACACACCTTTTCTCCATTGCCTTCTCGTGCCCCCTGTCCACTCATCCACCCCTGGTCCGGAGCAGGTTGGGGACTGAGCGCTCGACCTGCCCCCTCCCTCAACTCCCTCCCCAAGTGCATTTGACACTGCTGCGGTCTGCCCACATTCAGGTCAATGGTCGGGACTCACGTCTTCAGACTTCATGTGGGATTTAT
Source organism: Lampris incognitus (assembly GCF_029633865.1). Lineage (NCBI taxonomy): Eukaryota > Metazoa > Chordata > Actinopteri > Lampriformes > Lampridae > Lampris > Lampris incognitus. The sequence goes on from NC_079228.1 coordinate 6,614,995, forward strand.
GATGTTTGTTTTTCTTTCCCTTTTCTATCTGTCCAAGTGGGAGATAAGAGTACTGCTGGCATCGTGTGTGGCTGCCGTGTCTCCCTCTCATAGCCCCCCTTCCCATCCACCCCTGTATGTCTGCCCCCCTTCCCATGCACCCCTGTATGTCTGCCCCCCTTCCCATCCACCCCTGTATGTCTGCCCCCCTTCCCATCCACCCCTGTATGTCTGCCCCCCTTCCCATCCACCCCTGTATGTCTGTGTTATGTTTATCTGTCGTCTTTTATCACCCCCTTTATTGTAAAGCCACTTTGAGTTTTTGAAAAGAGCTATATAAGATTGATTTATTATTATTATTATTATATCCTTCCAGTATCACTCGGTCTCTGCTTCGGGTGGGTCTGATGTTGTTCCCTTGTTACTCTGTAGCTGGGAGGATATTTTGGATGTTTTTTTGAGGAACCGGCCATTCACTCGTTTGGCTTCTGCTTCTCTAGTGTATCTCTTCAGCCTGGCAGCCAGAGCTGTGAGCCTTTGTTTGGCAGTTTCCAGGGCCTCCCTTATGGACATCTTGCAGTATTTCTTCAGCCAGGGCCTGTCTTTCATCACACCTGTCTGCACCTCTGCTAACTGGCTAACATCTCTCTGTGCTGCTTTGATCTTAGCTTCCAGCCTTCTCTTCCATAGAGGGCACTGTTGGTGACCGGTGTTTTGAATCATTTACCCAGGCATTCCCAGGATTACGGTTGCGGGGGCATATACAAACTCGTTGGTCTCTGTTATGGTGGCAGTTGAGATGTTGCTTAAGGCTTTGTGGTGGTACTTTGTCACTGAGCCATGGAAGCTGAGCCCGGGGTTGGCTGTCTTTAGTGTGGCCATTGTTCTCATTTGAACCTCAGTAGCTTCAGCTGTCATGGCTGGTAGGATTGTTTCATCTGGTTGGGAGTCTGTTCTCACGTACCACCTAGCGGTCTGTTCCATTGCCTACCAACACGGGGATCGCTGGTTCGAATCTCCGTGTTACTGTAACCCAGGTTAAAATAACCTACATATAATTACAGTTGAATCCTAATAAATAAATAATCAATTATTCATTTTGTAAATAAATAGTAAACAGTGGATAAGTAATTCGTGGTATCAACAAATTCATGTTCATGTTGTTGGTTCAGATTGCTATTTCTTAAGACGCAGCGCGTGCAGTGCTGATTAGCCAATCAGCTGCCTTGCTCGAGAGGGAGGACGTCCCAGAACCAGCTAGGTTTCAGAACGCCAGGCAAACGCTCGAGAGAAGCCATTAGAACGGGAGCTGAAGATTCTACTGTGAAATAGCAGTGGGTTACAATTGGTTCTTTCTTTATCCAAATTAGTATTTTGTTTGGTTTAATCATCCTCCGGACCCTGGGTTTTGTGTTGTGTCCGAGTATCATCCAGGACTTGGTGAGTCAACTGCTAACTAGCCAAACTTTTCCGTTTTCAATGTCTGTGTGCATAGGCTAGTTAAAGCTATAAGTAGCTCACTTATGTTGTGGATCATAATTTGTGTAAAGATTGTTGAGGAGCTACGTTTTTCTTTTGTAAACCGAATTGATGAGCTAGTTACTTCCAGTGAGGCTGCAGCAGCATGCTGTATTAGCACAGAAAACTGGCCTGCGTCACAGCTAGCTACAGGCAGCCAGGCTGTAGTAGCATCGTGCACTAGCATAGCAGATTAAACTGCGTCACAGCTAGCTACAGGCAGCCAGGCTGTAGCAGCATGGTGCACTAGCATAGGAGATTAAACTGCGTCACAGCTAGCTACACGCAAGCCAGGCTGTAGCAGCATGGTGCACTAGTATAGCAGATTAAACTGCGTCACAGCTAGCTACAGGCAGTCAGGGTGTAGCAGCATGGTGCACTAGTATAGCAGATTAAACTGCGTCACAGCTAGCTACAGGCAGCCAGGCTGTAGCAGCATGGTGCGCTAGCATAGCAGATTAAACTGCGTCACAGCTAGCTACAGGCAGCCAGGCTGTAGCAGCATGGTGCACTAGCATAGCAGATTAAACTGCGTCACAGCTAGCTACAGGCAGCCAGGCTGCAGCAGCATGGTGCGCTAGCATAGCAGATTAAACTGCGTCACAGCTAGCTACAGGCAGCCAGGCTGCAGCAGCATGGTGCGCTAGCATAGCAGATTAAACTGCGTCACAGCTAGCTACAGGCAGCCAGGCTGTAGCAGCATGGTGCGCTAGCATAGCAGATTAAACTGCGTCACAGCTAGCTACAGGCAGCCAGGCTGCAGCAGCATGGTGCGCTAGCATAGCAGATTAAACTGCGTCACAGCTAGCTACAGGCAGCCAGGCTGCAGCAGCATCGTGCGCTAGCATAGCAGATTAAACTGCGTCACAGCTAGCTACAGGCAGCCAGGCTGTAGTAGCATCGTGCGCTAGCATAGCAGATTAAACTGCGTCACAGCTAGCTACAGGCAGCCAGGCTGTAGCAGCATGATGCACTAGCATAGCAGATTAAACTGCGTCACAGCTAGCTACATGCAGCCAGGCTGTAGCAGCATGGTGAACTAGCATAGCAGATTAAACTGCGTCACAGCTAGCTACATGCAGCCAGGCTGTAGCAGCATGGTGCGCGAGCATAGCAGATTAAACTGCGTCACAGCTAGCTACAGGCAGCCAGGCTGCAGCAGCATCGTGCGCTAGCATAGCAGATTAAACTGCGTCACAGCTAGCTACAGGCAGCCAGGCTGCAGCAGCATCGTGCACTAGCATAGCAGATTAAACTGCGTCACAGCTAGCTACAGGCAGCCAGGCTGTAGCAGCATGCTGCACTAGCATAGCAGATTAAACTGCGTCACAGCTAGCTACAGGCAGCCAGGCTGTAGCAGCATGGTTCACTAGCATAGCAGATTAAACTGCGTCACAGCTAGCTACAGGCAACCAGACTGCAGTAGCATCGTGCACTAGCATAGCAGGTTAAACTGCGTCACAGCTAGCTACTGGCAGCCAGGCTGTAGTAGCATCGTACACTAGCATAGCAGATTAAACTGCGTCACAGCTAGCTACAGGCAGCCAGGCTGTAGCAGCATGGTGTACTAGCATAGCAGATTAAACTGCGTCACAGCTAGCTACAGGCAGCCAGGCTGTATTAGCATCGTGCACTAGCATAGCAGATTAAACTGCATCACAGCTAGCTACAGGCAGTCAGGCTGTAGTAGCATCGTGCGCTAGCATAGCAGATTAAACTGCATCACGTTTTAGCAGTGGGTAGATTGACTATGTCAGCCGGTGCTTCTGTTGTCTTCTTTTGATTATTTTATCGAGAGATATGTAAACTAGTGTCTTTGCATGTGTGATGTTTCTGTTATAATGCAGGCCAGGTTTTTCTGGAAGGGGAAGATCGCGCTTGGTGTTTCATACCCCAAACTGGAAGCAAGATGGCGAGCCACCCATAGGAGCCCTGCTGGGTCCACGTGGTCTGTCTGCGGCTTCTCAGGACAGCAGCCTACAGGTTCGAGCACCTGGATTGTGGTAGGACTGAAATCTCCAGGTTGTTACTGCAAAACGCAGTTGGACTCAGTGGACCAACAACAGACTTTCCAAAAAGGACTGATTATAGCCTACATCGATTATTGATTTTGATTGTTGATCTGATATTGTATGTTTAATTGCTGTATCGGCTGAGTTTATTACTCATTCATACTGTTCATGGGGTAATGCAATTGTGTGTTACTTTTGGCATTCTGGTTTACTGGTTAAGTAACTTAGATTAATGGAAATTAGAACTGAAACTTAAAGGCCTAATAGAACATAAAACAAATTAACATAATTTTTCAACTCAAACAAGAGATAACTTCAAATTAGGATTAAAAGGATCCTAAATCAGAACTAAAATATCTATCTAAAATATCTGAAACTCAAAATAGTGGTTTAATAAGGGTTACATCATAAAACAAGAGGTTTAAGGGAATTTATCCATTCTCACTGTGTTATTGTGTAATTGTGTATGTTTCTCTGTCTATGTTTACAGTTCTTTATGTAAAAACAAGCCGGTAGTTCAAACTTTATCCCTGGTCTGTGGTCTGCAATCATTTGATGCTGGTTATAAACTGCTCCTACGAACCTAGAACTGGTCCTAGTCAACTGTCAACATCTACAGAGCTACATTACCTCCAGCTTGGTCGGCATCCCTTCAGACACAAGTGGCCGTGTCTGCGGGTGGGAAGCCCGATGTGGGTATTTGTCCTGGTCGCGGCACTAGCGCCTCATCTGGTCAGTTGGGGGGGGGGGGGGGCAGAGCTGGAGGGAATAGTGTGATCCTCCCACGCGCTACGTCCCCTTGGTGAAACTCTTCACTATCAGGTGAAAAGAGGCGGCTGGTGACTCCACATGTATGGGAGGAGGCATGTGGTAGTCTGCAGCCCTCCCCGGATCAGCAGAGGGGGTGGAGCAGCAGTGACCGGGACGGCTCGGAAGAGTGGAGGTAATTGGCCAAGTACAGTTGGGGAGAAAAGGTGGGGGGGGGGGGGGGACAAAAGTCGTTTGAGGTCACTAAAATTATTTGTAGGGACACCTCAGTATTCCCTTGACATTGGTAAGGACACGTCCCTACTATCCAACACCCAAATCTACACTGCAATCTACAGAGCCGGTGGCTAGAAACAGCTGCTCTGAAGGACAGCACAGATCTGTCCAACCATCCATCCATCCATTATCCAAACCTCTTATCCTGCTCTCAGGGTCGCGGGGATGCTGGAGCCTATCCCAGCAGTCATTGGGCAGCAGGCGGGGAGACACCCTGGACAGGCCGCCAGACCATCACAGGGCCTTTGTAAATTGAGAGAAAGAGAGAATTTGAAATGAATTGACACTATTTGTTTTGTTTTTCTCCCCAGTGTCTGACTCCTGATGTTTTTCCATGAACATCTGGTTCTTCCTACTCACTTCTCTCTTGTGGAGGACTCCAGATGTGATTTGATCAGTATTGAAAACCTCCAGGGGGTCTTACACGGTAGTCTGTGGAGGCCTTTACCTCGCAGGCCCGTCCGACTGCACTGGCGGAGTCGGGCTGAGATTAATTACCCCCCTCTAATTCGTTTAGTGGGTGACAGCTGTGGAACGCTCGCTGCCTGCTGATGCATCCTGGTTAAATGATGGCCATCAGTCAACCTGGCTATCAGAGCAGCAGGACAACTGGCCGCTTGGCTATCAGAGCAACAGGACAACTGGCCACGTGGCTATCAGAGCAGCAGGACAACTGGCCACGTGGCTATCAGAGCAGCAGGACAACTGGCCACGTGGCTATCGGAGCAGCAGGACAACTGGCCACCTGGCTATCAGAGCAGCAGGACAACTGGCCATCTGGCTGTCAGAGCAGCAGGACAACTGGCCACCTGGCTATCAGAGCAGCAGGACAACTGGCCATCTGGCTGTCAGAGCAGCAGGACAACTGGCCACCTGGCTATCAGAACAGGCAGGACAACTGGCCACGTGGCTATCAGAGCAGCAGCACAACTGGCCACCTGGCTATCAGAATAGGCAGGATAACTGGCCACGCGGCTATCAGAGCAGCAGCACAACTGGCCACCTGGCTATCAGAGCAGCAGGACAACTGGCCATCTGGCTATCAGAACAGGCAGGACAACTGGCCACCTGGCTATCAGAACAGGCAGGACAACTGGCCACGTGGCTATCAGAGCAGCAGCACAACTGGCCACCTGGCTATCAGAATAGGCAGGATAACTGGCCACGCGGCTATCAGAGCAGCAGCACAACTGGCCACCTGGCTATCAGAGCAGCAGGACAACTGGCCACGTAGCCCATCAGCTCTCACTGCCACTGTGTGTGTGTGTGTGTGTGTGTGTGTGTGTGTTACTGTGTCTAGTTGTGTGTGTTTGTGTGTCATGTGTATATGTGTGCCTAGTTGTGTGTGTCTAGTTTTGTGTGTGTCTAGTTTTGTGTGTCTAGTTGAGCGTGTGCATGTGTCTAGTTGTGTGTGTTTGTGTGTTTGTCTAGTTGTGTGAATGTGTGTGTCTAGTTGTGTGCATGTGTATGTCTAGTTTGTGTGTGTGTGTGATATCACCACAACTAACAGGATGTTCAGGTCATCAGATGGTTCAGTATGGACATTACAGAGCTGGATTTATATTAGTTACACACACACACACACACACACACACACACAACTATACACACATGTATATAAATACCCCGCACGTGACAGTTAGCATCTTTAAAGGGGAATGGGTGTAAGTGTGTTGGGTTCTCCTCTCTTCTCCTAAGAGGTGCAGAAGATAACTCCTCCTGACAAGGAGAACACTGAAATGTGAGCAGTGATTACAGGAGGAGAGGTTCCACCTCCCGCCAGGACATGAGGAACATGAGGAGAGCAGCTAAGCGAGGTATGACGGCAGGAGTGTTCCCCTCCCCCACTGCCCCTCCTGCGCAGGAGGAATGTCCCTCTCCCCCACTGGCCCTCCTGCTCAGGAGGAGGTGGATTTGTGAAAAGACTTTATGGCCCATTATTACTCTGAGAGGTTTTATACTGTACCGGCCTTACAGGAGGGCTGCCTTTAAAATGCAAATGCAGAAGAGCCATGCAGACCCAGACACCATCACACCATCCCTGCAGACACCACCACACCATCCCTGCAGACACCACCACACCACCATCCCTGCAGACACCACCACACCATCACACCGTCCCTGCAGACACCACCACACCATCACACCGTCCCTGCAGACACCACCACACCATCCCTGCAGACACCACCACACCATCCCTGCAGACACCACCACACCACCATCCCTGCAGACACCACCACACCGTCCCTGCAGACACCACCACACCATCCCTGCAGCCACCACCACCACAACATCCCTGCAGACACCACCGCCACACCATCCCTGCAGACACCACCGCCACACCATCCCTGCAGCCACCACCACCACACCATCCCTGCAGCCACCACCACCACACCATCCCTGCAGACACCACCACCACACCATCCCTGCAGACACCACCACACCATCCCTGCAGCCACCAACACCACACCATCCCTGCAGCCACCAACACACCACCACACCATCCCTGCAGCCACCACCACACCATCCCTGCAGCCACCACCACGCCATCAAACCATCCCTGCAGACACCACCACACCATCCCTGCAGCCACCACCACGCCATCACACCATCCCTGCAGACACCACCACACCATCCCTGCAGACACCACCACACCACCATCCCTGCAGACACCACCACACCACCATCCCTGCAGACACCACCACACCACCATCCCTGCAGACACCACCACACCACCATCCCTGCAGACACCACCACCACACCATCCCTGCAGACACCACCACACCACCATCCCTGCAGACACCACCACCACACCATCCCTGCAGACACCACCACCACACCATCCCTGCAGACACCACCACACCATCCCTGCAGCCACCAACACGCCATCACACTATCCCTGCAGCCACCAACACACCATCAAACCATCCCTGCAGACACCACCACACCATCCCTGCAGCCACCACCACGCCATCACACCATCCCTGCAGACACCACCACACCATCCCTGCAGCCACCACCACACCATCCCTGCAGACACCAACACGCCATCAAACCATCCCTGCAGACACCACCACACCATCCCTGCAGCCACCACCACACCATCCCTGCAGCCACCAACACGCCATCAAACCATCCCTGCAGACACCACCACACCATCCCTGCAGACACCACCACACCATCCCTGCAGCCACCACCACACCATCCCTGCAGACACCACCACCACACCATCCCTGCAGCCACCAACACACCATCAAACCATCCCTGCAGACACCACCACACCATCCCTGCAGCCACCACCACACCATCCCTGCAGCCACCAACACGCCATCACACCATCCCTGGAGACACCACCACACCATCCCTGCAGCCACCACCACACCATCCCTGCAGCCACCAACACGCCATCACACCATCCCTGCAGACACCACCACACCATCCCTGCAGACACCACCACACCATCCCTGCAGCCACCAACACGCCATCACACTATCTCTGCAGCCACCACCACACCATCCCTGCAGCCACCAACACACCATCAAACCATCCCTGCAGACACCACCACACCATCCCTGCAGCCACCACCACGCCATCACACCATCCCTGCAGACACCACCACACCATCCCTGCAGCCACCACCACACCATCCCTGCAGACACCAACACGCCATCAAACCATCCCTGCAGCCACCACCACACCATCCCTGCAGCCACCAACACGCCATCAAACCATCCCTGCAGACACCACCACACCATCCCTGCAGACACCACCACACCATCCCTGCAGACACCACCACCACACCATCCCTGCAGCCACCAACACACCATCAAACCATCCCTGCAGACACCACCACACCATCCCTGCAGCCACCACCACACCATCCCTGCAGCCACCAACACGCCATCACACTATCCCTGGAGACACCACCACACCATCCCTGCAGCCACCACCACACCATCCCTGCAGCCACCAACACACCATCACACCATCCCTGCAGCCACCAACACGCCATCACACCATCCCTGCAGACACCACCACACCATCCCTGCAGACACCACCACACCATCCCTGCAGCCACCAACACGCCATCACACCATCCCTGCAGACACCACCACACCATCCCTGCGGCCACCACCACACCATCCCTGCAGCCACCATCACGCCATCCCTGCAGCCACCATCACGCCATCCCTGCAGCCACCATCACGCCATCCCTGCAGTCACCACCACACCATTCTTTCAGCCATCATCACACCATCACGCCATCCCTGCAGCCACCATCACGCCATCCCTGCAGCCACCACCACACCATCCCTGCAGCCACCAACACGCCATCACACCATCCCTGCAGCCACCACCACACCATCTCTGCAGACACCACCACACCATCCCTGCGGCCACCACCACACCACCACACCATCCCTGCAGCCACCACCACACCATCACGCCATCCCTGCAGCCACCATCACGCCATCCCTGCAGCCACCACCACACCATTCCTTCAGCCATCATCACACCATCACGCCATCCCTGCAGCCACCATCACGCCATCCCTGCAGCCACCATCACGCCATCCCTGCAGCCACCACCACACCATTCCTTCAGCCATCATCACACCATCACGCCATCCCTGCAGCCACCATCACGCCATCCCTGCAGCCACCACCACGCCATTCCTTCAGCCATCATCACACCATCACGCCATCCCTGCAGCCACCATCCCAGCATCACAGCATCACACTTATTCCTGCAGAAAAGAGTTAGACAATTTAGCAACAGTATCATTCATAAGTACATGTAGGGTGAAAGGTTATCAACACACACACACACACACACACACACACACACACACAGTAAAAACAATATTGTAACGACCACGAATGACTCGCTAGCCCTTGGCTAACGGCTCGGACCCTTTAGTGGACTGGTTAACGTAATCACCCGTGGTGCAGGAGACCCCGGTTCATGTCCTGGCTGCGGCGGTTCCAGGCTGCCTCCTGAATTCCCTACTTGCTACAATACACACACACACATATACATATATAGTACTTCTGTTGTTTCTTGTTGGTTTTACGCGTGCAACCATCATCTGAACTCCACTCTCCACGAGCTCGGGCGTGATGCTGTGAGAACTCAGAACAGGTACACAACACAACACAACACAGCCCCTGGGCCACGGAGACCAACACTGACAACAACAAAACCAAAAGACAAAATAAAATGTCTTTGCATCAGGCATTTTGTTAATGACAGACCCCCCCCCCTAATGTAGATGCAGCACATCAGCATCTCGACAAGATTTTTGTTCCATATCATTAATTTGCAGAAGCTTCCTTAGCGGGAAAAACAAAATTGAATTAATTGGAAAAACGCAGAAACCAAGTTGAGGAATTAATAAAACGGCGCTCTCGTTATTGGACACAAAACAAATGACACCATTATTCTTTTAAGGCAGACCGGCTCGGTGCAGTGGGGCTCGTTTCTGACTCAATTACAATGCGGAGAGCAATTCCCAACCTTCCTGAAATGAGGGTTTGATGAGAAAATTTAATTAGGAATTATAGCCCAGCGCGAAACAGATAGAAAACAAAAAGCTGCTCATTGTCATTTTGCAACCTTTGTGAGTGTTGTTGAGATAGCAGAGCAGCGGCGTTGCCGGGGGGGTTTATGTTGCAGCATCTCTGCAGAGAAGCATGGTTTGAACCCGGACGCCTTGCTCGGATGTTGGTGTCGCCATTGTACAAAGATCAAGGAGTTGTCACGGAGATGAAACTAAAAGTAACAGCGGTGATGTCACAGCTATACAGATTACGTCACTAGGTAAGGCGCGTGGCGTTAGCGTCAGCGTTAGCATCAGCGCTGCAAGGATCGCCATGCAGTTGCACAATATCCCTGTTAGCAATATAAATTAATTACTCTCACACCTGCTGGAGGCAGAGCGGCAGAAAAGCAGAGAGAGTCTGCACTTTGTGTTTGTTGTTGCACTTTGTGTTTGTTGTTGCACTTAGTGTTTGTTGTTGCACTTCGTGTTTGTTGTTGCCCTTCATCAGCACTTGCTTTGCAGGGCCAAACCTGTCTGCTTAGTGCGCAGTGCGGATGTGATTGCTCTTAACACGAGGCCGGTCCCCTTCACCGGCCTCGTGCACCACCACATCACCCCCACATCACCGGCCATGCCCCCCCCCGACATCACCCCCACATCACCGGCCCTGTGCACCCCAACATCACCGGCCCTGTGCACCCCCACATCACCGGCCCTGTGCACCCCCACATCACCTGCCATGCCCCCCCCGACATCACCCCCACATCACTGGCCCTGTGCACCCCCACATCACCCGCCATGCCCCCCCCCCCGACATCACTGCCACATCACCAGCCCTGTGCACCCCCACATCACCGGCCCTGTGCACCGCCACACTTACTGTAAATGTACCTTGGAGGCTTGACGCTTGGGACGATCCTGAAGCCGGATGGTGATCTTGAGGACAGTTGTTGGGTTGTTGGGGGATGCGATGGAGTCGCTGGTGATGAGAAGGGCTATTCTGGTGGGGAGGGAGGGGGGGTCAAGCAGTTTCGGAAGGAGTCAGTGTGTGATGAGTCAGAGGGAGGATAAGGCTACCTCACCTGAGGACAGTGAGACCTTCCCTCTAATCTACTAAGGGAGAAAATTGTGGAGCTCAATTTAAGACCTAACCCATGAAATTAACACCTCCAGCTCTCTTTCCGTTTACCAAGAGTGGTTTTACAGAATGGACAGCCTCTTTTAAACTTTTCAAAGTGAGAGAGACCCTGACTTTATTCCAGGACTCACCTTATGTGCCTCCTCTCCAACGGGGGCGTGGAACATGTGAAAAAATGTGCAAAAGGGGGGGGACCCGTTAAAAAATCCAATAAAATCCGGGGTTCTTCACATCAGGATAGCACGGGGAGGCGCAGCACACTTCACAGCGTCATGTGACTTTAGCCTGAGCTGCAGTGCGGAAGGCACATCTGTCTTCGCAGCGTCACATGTAACGCGGGGAGGAAGGAGGGCAACAAAAAAAGCCATCGCGTTAAAGGTGGAACCAAAACTTCCAGTAAGCTAGGCAACCGGAGCAACACAATCCCAACTCACAAGGTCTGGATTTTACCCTCAGCACGTAGAAAGTGCCAATTAGCATAACAATGACATCATTTATGGATCCTCAATCTGGCTGATTGCTTAATTAGGATCAGCGGAGGAAGAGGGTGGGGGCGCAGCAGAGAGGTCCGCGGCTCTCGCTGGTATTGTCGATACAGGCCAGTCTTTGACGTACCAATCAAGGGTTCATCACATGGCACATTAAAAACAGTCCCTGGCGCAGGCGACGGAGGCCAGCTGATGGCTCATTATCCCCCAGCTGCAAATTGCTGCCGTGCTGAACGGAATTTCAATTATGGACTTCTTAAAACACTCACGAGATATTACAAAAGGCCACTCACTGCAATCAGGCCGACTGATTAGGTTTTCTTTTAGAGGATGTGAGAGCCCGGCAGTCAGAATACACGGACCCCGCTCTTGTGATTCAGGAGGTGCTCCCTTTGTCTTCTCGTCCCGCTCTGCTTTTAGCGGTCCCCGCGCTGCTTCCACCGTGCCGAATACCAATAAGGCCGCGCCACAGTCACATGTCGGTGGCTGCCGGACTCGCTGACTAACGCCTTGAGCACAGCCCGGTGCTGTTGGGGCGCGCCGTGACCTCGGCACGAGTCCGCAGGACGAGGCCACACCGGATGGACACCTCCGCTTCCTCGCGTGCAGAAGTTCTGCATTTGAGTTCCTGGCAAACGTGGGGCACAACATGGTGTTTCGTGATCACCGCGTTTTATTTGGCAGCCGGTGAAATGTAGTGATGGTGCATGAACGTCTCGCAGATGTGGGGGAGCGCCCACTGTCACCCCGACACAACCACAACTGGAAGCACACCCCTGGCTGCACCCTCGCCTGGCTGTCTACACGGCACACAGTTGGACCAGGCTTGGTTTTACATATACTTCTTTCTTTTTTTGGAAGGGAGGCCTTTTGTCTCACAGGTCAACCTCTACAGAAGGTCTTTGTGTCTCTAGCACAACATTCCAGTCCTTAAACTCTGAAGGCTGCATAGGAAATGACAACAATAAAAACTAAAATCCTACAAACACGTACCTTTTTTTTGTTACCTTCAGGTTCGGAGTAATGGCTAGAGTTATGTACAGCACAATATAGTCCGTGTCAGTGAAAACCCGTACCCTGCTGAAGGTCTTGGACTGGTATCAGCGTGGTCATGCAGCATGTGTGCTGAGGGAGGTGCTGGGCTGGCCAGCGGCCTCGGCAGCCCGGCAGCGTCTCAGCGCTTCACGGCTGAGGGAGGTGCCAGGCTAGCCAGCAGCCTCGGTGGCCTCGGCAGCATCTCAGCGCTTCACGGCTGAGGGAGGTGCCGGGCTGGCCAGCGGCCTCGGCAACATCTCAGCACTTCACGGCTGAGGGAGGTGCCGGGCTGGCCAGCGGCCTCGGCAACATCTCAGCACTTCACGGCTGAGGGAGGTGCCGGGCTAGCCAGCAGCCTCGGTGGCCTCGGCAGCATCTCAGCGCTTCACGGCTGAGGGAGGTGCCGGGCTGGCCAGCGGCCTCGGCAGCGTCTCAGCACTTCACGGCTGAGGGAGTTGCCGGGCTGGCCAGCGGCCTCGGCAACATCTCAGCACTTCACGGCTGAGGGAGGTGCCGGGCTGGCCAGCGGCCTCGGCAACATCTCAGCACTTCACGGCTGAGGGAGGTGCCGGGCTGGCCAGCGGCCTCAGCAGCCCGGCAGTGTCTCAGCGCTTCATGGCTGAGGGAGGTGCTGGGCTAGCCAGCGCCTCGGCAGCGTCTCAGCGCTTCACGGCTGAGGGAGGTGCCGGGCTGGCCAGCGGCCTCGGCAGCGTCTCAGCGCTTCACGGCTGAGGGAGGTGCCGGGCTGGCCAGCGGCCTCGGCAGTGTCTCACCGCTTCAAGACTGAGGGAGGTGCCGGGCTAGCCAGCGCCTCGGCAGTGTCTCACCGTTTCAAGACCGAGGGAGGTGCCGGGCTGGCCAGCGGCCTCGGCAGTGTCTCAGCGCTTCACGGCTGCTGCTTCCCAAAGATATGATGCGAAAACGCACGCGACAAACAGCCCGCGCTGGCTGATGTCCCGCCCTCCCTGGTGATCGTTTTGAAGGTAAATAACAGAGAAAGAACCATCCGCCAACACTGTTGATTAGCATAGCATGCAAAGTTTAATAATTCTGTGAAAAAAGATAAAAACCTGCTGCTCCCTGAATGCTGCTAAATTTGCATATATTTGCGTTAAAATGAGTTTTAGATCAATTTCATGAAAAAAGTTATGATAGGGTCGACCTAAAACAACCATTAGCGGTCAAAATGGCCGCTTGTAATTTGTGCGTGTCACGTGACTATTTATGACGTGTGTTGGTGGCGTCATTTCCTCCGTGAAGTTCGTTGCTGTGTCCGAGAAACACACTAGCGCCCTCCAGTGGAGAGAAATAGTCTAAACTTGATGTGTGATGATGTCCAACATGTGTGGTTACAGAGTCACCATGACTACCACCGAGGCGCTGCAGGATTTACAGGCGTTGGACGGCCGCCATTTTAAAAATGTTAGAAAAATAGTGTTAAAGTTGTTAAAATGTTAATTTAGGTGTCAGTTAGTTTCATAACAGACACACTAACATATGTAATGCATTAATATCTCAACTGGGTATTTATCTTGACACAATACAGAGTTTAAAAACCGGCCGTCAATTTGACCGCCCATGGTCATTTTAGGTAGAATTGAAATCCCGGTCGCTCTAGTGTTGAGGGACTATGTTTTGTGGATTGTGGTCTCCTTGGTTAAAATTTGTGCAGCTTTGTTTACGAGATAGGGTTTTGCTGGGCGTTACTCCAGCCCTCGTCCCAGAGGCGTCTGCGTCCGTTCATGGCGGGGAGCTCCGCTCTTCCCAGCAGACCTGCAGCTGCACTGTGCAGCTCCGCTCATCCGTGGCTTCCCATATTCTGGACTGCAGGGTCCTTCCTCATGGATGTTGAGTACAAATCCAGTCTGTCCGGCACAGGAGCAGACGTGTGGCGCCGTGGCGCCGTGGCAGCCCCCAGTCGCAGAGCCGACCGGACTGGGGACCCTCTATCGTCACGAGATAGAGGGCCCCCAGTCGCAGAGCAGACCGGACCGGGGACCCTCTATCGTCACCAGATAGAGGGCCCCCAGTTGCAGAGCAGACCGGACCGGGGGCCCTCTATCGTCACCAGATAGAGGGCCCCCAGTCGCAGAGCAGACCGGACCGGGGGCCGAGGGCCCCCAGTCGCAGAGCAGACCGGACCGGGGACCCTCTATCGTCACCAGATAGAGGGCCCCCAGTCGCAGAGCAGACCGGACCGGGGACCCTCTATCGTCACCAGATAGAGGGTCCATATCCTCCTGAGAGCCAGGGGAAATGATGCTGTTTAATTTCTATTTTGCTGCACACAAATTAAGTGTTGGGGTGGTGAAACACACATTGCCAAGAAAAAAGATGGTGAAACTTAATTTTGTTCAAATTTTACATGTCCACTATAGTGGACAACCCCCCCCCCACATACACACACAGGTGAGGTCATTTTAAAGGCCCTGTTGTCCTCTTTAAGGGACAGGACAACCCCCCCCCCACATACACACATAGCTGAGGTCATTTTAAAGGCCCAGTTGTCCTCTTTAAGGGACAACAGGGCTGAGTAAGTGGCATGTGTCGTGTGAGCGACATGAGACGTGGCGTACGATGCCTTGGCGTTTCTCGTGTAGGTGGTCATCAGGTTCACTGCAGGATGATGGCTGATTACTCTGTGTGGTGTTGTTGTGTTCAGTTCTTCCTCTGAGCCCACCTCCATAACGATGGCAGGAGGAGGGGTCCTTTAGTTCCTCCTACAACCCCGTAGGTGCGCTTTTGGGGGACTCCTCAAATGGGAAAACTAATCAGCGGCTCCGTGCTCCTGGTCCGGTCCTTCTCGTATTGCGGCTGCTTCCTGCTCGCCACTGCGGCGGCGGCGGAAGCTGTAAATATGGCCGCTGATGCTTTCCGTCTTATTAGCTGTACCGCTTCAAACTACACACGTCAACACGTGGAGCATTCAGAGGCCCTCTGCTCCGTCCGGACTCGGGTGGAGGATTGTGTTTCTCGGCCCAGTGATCTTGGACGGCTCCATCGGCACTAATCAGAGGAGTCTCTGGACGCGGACCAGACTCTGTTTCAGATTCGGACTAGACGGTATCCTGTCACGTGCGTGGTGGCGTCGTCGCTGACCCCCCTGCACCCCGTGTTTGAGTCGGGGGGCGGCGGTGGACACAGAATACAGCTCGCCGTTAGCCCCTGACAACACGACAACACACCTCCCTCTGACCTTCCCTCCGCCGCCCCGGCTCTCCTTTGGACTCTGATTAATATGAGACACCTCCTCGGCATCAGAGGCCGCGGCCACATCAACCAGGAGGAGCTGAACAACGGTCCGTCCTCCTCCTTCCCGTCGGTGTACGGGAAAAGTCAATTGAAGTGGCGGGTCTTGAAGAGACCGTTCAAACACGGGCCGGCCGTGGCCTAGTGTTTGCTCTCCTCCGTCTCCATCTTCTCTCCTCCTCTCCCAGGACATCAAGGGAGATTTACCCCGGCTTATCTGTAAAGGGCCAGGATGAGCCTTGGCAACTGAGCGAAACAATTACTCGCAGCTGCTGCCTATCTGCCCCACCGTGAGCAATTCCGCCCCAGCAGGCTGACGAGAGCGCTAACGTCCACACGCACACACGCACACACGCACACACGCACACACGCACACACGCGCACACGCACACACGCGCACACGCCGCTCGGCAACCGGCGTTCAATAATGCAACAAGCCCACACCAGCGCATGCAGCCGCCCAGCTGGCAGGTGCGGGCCGAGCAGCGTCCTCCCCGAACATCCACTTCCTGTGGCGAGGAGCCGGGACGGCGAGGAGCCGGGACGGCGGGGAGCGGCGAGGAGCCGGGGCGGCGAGGAGCGGCGAGGAGCCGGGGCGGCGAGGAGCCGGGGCGGCGGGGAGCGGCGAGGAGCCGGGACGGCGAGGAGCCGGGACGGCGTTGGGGTTGTGTCGCTGTTGTTGTAAAACGTGTAGACGAGGAGGCGTTATGTCGCACCGAGGATCAGGCTGTGGGAGACAACACGTCTCAAACACAAGTCAGACGCGTCTCATTTAACCCCCCCCGCCCTCCCCCTTCTCCCCCCGTCTCCCCCATCCCCCCCAAGGTTTATCAGCCCTCAGGAGCATTTATTTGTCATTTCTTTTCATGCACTTGCACACGTGAAATCAAACGACACTGGTTCCCCCAGCACATACCAGTGCAACACAAAGACAACAACACACACATCCAAACTACAACACACACATCCAAACTACAACAACACACATCCAAACTACAACAACACACATCCAAACTACAACAACACACATCCAAACTACAACATCACACATCCAAACTATAACAACACACATCCAAACTACAACAACACACATCCAAACTACAACAACACACATCCAAACTACAACATCACACATCCAAACTACAACATCACACATCCAAACTACATCACACATCCAAACTAAAACAACACACATCCAAACTACAACAACACACATCCAAACTAGAACAATGCACATATCCACACTACAACAATGCACACATCCAAACTACAACAACATACACATCCAAACTACAACAACACACATATCCAAACTACAACAACACACATCCAAACTACAACAACACACATATCCAAACTACAACAACACACACATCCAAACTACAACATCACACATCCAAACTACAACATCACACATCCAAACTACAACAACACACATCCAAACTACAACATCACACATCCAAACTACAACAACACACATCCAAACTACAACAACACACATCCAAACTACAACATCACACATCCAAACTACAACATCACACATCCAAACTACATCACACATCCAAACTACAACAACACACATCCAAACTAGAACAATGCACATATCCACACTACAACAATGCACACATCCAAACTACAACAACATACACATCCAAACTACAACAACATACACATCCAAATTACAACAACACACATCCAAACTACAACATCACACATCAAAACTACAACATCACACACCCAAACTACAACACACATCCAAACTACAACAACACACATATCCAAACTACAACAACGCACATATCCAAACTACAACAACGCACATATCCAAACTACAACACACATCCAAACTACAACAACACACACATCCAAACTACAACAACGCACATCCAAACTACAACAACACACATCAAAACTACAACAACACACATCCAAACTACAACAATGCACATATCCAAACTACAACAACACACATATCCAAACTACAACAATGCACATATCCAAACTACAACAACACACATCCAAACCACAACAACACACATCCAAACTACAACAACACACATCCAAACTACAACACACATCCAAACTACAACAACACACATCCAAACCACAACAACACACATCCAAACTACAACACACATATCCAAACCACAACAACACACATCCAAACTACAACACACATATCCAAACTACAACACACATATCCAAACTTCAACACACATCCAAACTACAACAACACACATATCCAAACCACAACAACACACATCCAAACTGCAACAACGCACATCCAAACTACAACACACACACATATCCAAACTACAACACACATATCCAAACTACAACAACACACATCCAAACTACAACAACACACATCCAAACTACAGCAATGCATATATCCAAACTACAACAACACACATCCAAACTACAACAATGCACATATCCAAACTACAACAATGCACATATCCAAACTACAACAATGCACACATCCAAACTACAACAACACACATCCAAACTACAACAACAAACATCCAAACTACAACAGCACACATCCAAACTACAACATCACACACCCAAACTACAACACGCATCCAAACTACAACAACACACATATCCAAATTACAACACACATATCCAAACTACAACAACACACATCCAAACTACAACAACACACATATCCAAACTACAACAACACACACATCCAAACTACAACAACACACACATCCAAACTACAACAACAAACATCCAAACTACAACAACACACATCCAAACTACAACATCACACACCCAAACTACAACACGCATCCAAACTACAACAACACACATATCCAAACTACAACACACATATCCAAACTACAACAACACACATCCAAACTACAACAACACACATATCCAAACTACAACAACACACACATCCAAACTACAACATCACACATCCAAACTACAACATCACACATCCAAACTACAACAACACACATCCAAACTACAACATCACACATCCAAACTACAACAACACACATCCAAACTACAACAACACACATCCAAACTACAACATCACACATCCAAACTACAACAACACACATCCAAACTACAACATCACACATCCAAACTACAACAACACACATCCAAACTACAACAACACACATCCAAACTACAACAATGCACATATCCAAACTACAACAATGCACACATCCAAACTACAACAACATACACATCCAAACTACAACAACACACATCCAAATTACAACAACACACATCCAAACTACAACATCACACATCAAAACTACAACATCACACACCCAAACTACAACACATATCCAAACTACAACAACGCACATATCCAAACTACAACAACGCACATATCCAAACTACAACAATGCACATATCCAAACTACAACAACGCACACATCCAAACTACAACAACGCACATATCCAAACTACAACAATGCGCATATCCAAACTACAACAATGCATATATCCAAACTACAACAACACACATCCAAACTACAACAACACACATCCAAACTACAACAATGCACATATTCAAACTACAACAACACACACATCCAAACTACAACAACACATATAACCAAACTACAACAACACACACATCCAAACTACAACAACACATATATAACCAAACTACAACAACACATATATAACCAAACTACAACAACACATATAACCAAACTACAACAACACATATAACCAAACTACAACAACACATATAACCAAACTACAACACACATCCAAACTACAACAACAAACATATCCAAACTACAACAACACACATCCAAACTACAACAACACACATATCCAAACCATAACAACACACATATTCAAACTACAACAACGCACATAAAACAACGCACATATCCAAACTACAACAATGCACATATCCAAACTACAACAACACACACATATCCAAACTACAGCAACACACATATCCAAACTTCAACAACACACATATCCAAACTACAAAAAACGACAAAAAAATACAAAAACACATACCAACATATCCAAAAAAATGAAAAATAAAAAGGTCAGTGTCCAGAGAACGAACGCCAGCCAGGATGACTGTCAGAATTGCCGGTCTGCATGGGCTAGCAGTTAGCTTAGCCTGCCCCGCTTCCGCGTCCTGTCAGACTGCCCACGGTGCTTCCTCCTTGGTCGCAGCCCCAGGCAGGGCCGTGGTCCCTGGGCCCACAGGACGCAGCAAAGCAAGCTCTCCCAGCTGATCCAGCGCCAGCTCCCCCAGCCATCAAACCAACACACAAACTTGTTCGCAGACGTGGACAAAGACACGGAATCCTGCTTTATCCTGCTTTTATCTGCAGGGTATCAGATATTTTATCTGCTCTTATCTTTTATTTATTTTTATCCTGCGTTCCCCTGTGATAACCCCATAAGACGCTGGCCTCTGCGTGCAGTGTTGAGGTGCTACAGGAGCTGTGAGGCATGTTCTCCCCCCCCCCTCTGCCCCTTCCACCCCAGAGACCCTCACAGATGAACAGCAGCGCTGCATTTGGGAGAAAAAATAAAATAAAACGTGTGTGAAATCATTACATCTCGTTATGAGCTGTGTATTCTGGTGATGTCAGAATACCGCTGGATGATTAAGTCCCCCCCCCCCCCGGGGAAATACCGGTCCCTGTTGAGAATAACCGGTACTTGCTGAGCCGAATCCTTCCACAGCCGCGCAGCCCAGCCCAGCTCTGCAGTGAGTTTTGTGAGTCTGTGCCGTAGCTGAGCAGCTTCCCCAGGGCTGACCATGTGATGAGCAGCGACAGGCGCCGGTAATGCAAAAATAATCTGCTAATCTCCACTGTAATTAAACAGATGGAATGAGGTCTTTACTGCCTGCCTTAAATAAGCCATGAATTCCACCAAGCCACAGACAAGAAATGTAGAAAGCACCAACCAGGAGTTCGCTTAAGATGAGAACCGAGCGGAAGTAAAGGAAGGACTGATAGCAAATACTGGCCCTGCAGTTTGACTGTCTGACTATGTGGGGTTCAGACTATGTGGGGTCCAGACTATGTGGGGTTCAGACTGTGCAGGGTTCAGACTGTGTGGGGTTCAGACTGTGCAGGGTTCAGACTGTGTGGGGTTCAGACTGTGCAGGGTTCAGACTGTGTGGGGTTCAGACTGTCCGGGGTTCAGACTGTGTGGGGTTCAGACTGTGTGGGGTTCAGACTATGTGGGGTTCAGACTATGTGGGGTTCAGAGTATGTGGGGTTCAGACTGTGTGGGGTTCAGACTGTGTGGGGTTCAGACTATGTGGGGTTCAGAGTATGTGGGGTTCAGAGTATGTGGGGTTCAGACTATGTGGGGTTCAGACTATTTGGGGTTCAGACTGTGTGGAGTTCAGAGTATGTGGGGTTCAGACTATGTGGGGTTCAGACTGTGTGGGGTTCAGACTGTGTAGGGTTCAGACTATGCGGGGTTCAGACTATGCGGGGTTCAGACTATGTGGGGTTCAGACTGTGTAGGGTTCAGACTATGCGGGGTTCAGACTGTGTAGGGTTCAGACTATGCGGGGTTCAGACTGTGTGGGGTTCAGACTGTGTGGGGTTCAGACTATGCGGGGTTCAGACTGTGTAGGGTTCAGACTATGCGGGGTTCAGACTGTGTGGGGTTCAGACTGTGTGGGGTTCAGACTGTGGGGTTCAGGTAATGTGGGGTTCAGACTGTCTGGGGTTCAGACTGTGTGGGGTTCAGACTGTGTGGGGTTCAGACTATGCGGGGTTCAGACTGTGTGGGGTTCAGACTGTGTGGGGTTCAGACTGTCTGGGGTTCCAGCTGTGCTGTGTAGTTTCTTTGACAGGATGAATAATAGATGTGTGTTGGTTCCTCTGTATGTACAGTGTCAATGGTAAACATCTAGTTATTGTCTAAGAAGGGTTGTGACAGTTTTGATCCATTTACACCAGAACCGCCGGATTTCACTCCTACCTGAATCGACCATGGGTGGTCAAAATGACGGCGGGTTTTTAAACTCTATATTCTGTCAAGATAAATACACAACTGCAATATTAATGCATTACACATGTTAGTATGTCTGTTAGGAAACTAACTGACAGAGGTGTAAAAACCCGGTCCAGAAAGTAAAAACCCTAACCGTGTCTTTACTCCACCCATGTACTAAACCGTCAGATTGCGCTGACTAGTTTCCCAAATCAGCCGTTTAATACATGGATGGAGTAAAGACACGGTTAGGGTTTTACTTTCTGGACCGGGTTTTTACACCTCTGCAACTGATACCAAAATTAACATGTTAACAACTATAAAACTATTTTCAAGCAATTTACAGTTGAATAGCAAAAGTGAAAAAGAGAAGATATGAGCTGAAAAGCAACACGGAGAACACACGTTGCTGATCTAACAAACGCGACAAGGCCTGTGAAACCTGATATGTAAAAAAAACTGAAGGTCGCGAAGGAAATGACGCCAACAACACACGTGACATGACGCGCACGATGACGCGCAAAATACGTGCGGTCATTCTGACCGCTCGTGGTCTTATCATATATTTTCAGTGTAATTGATCCACAACTCATTTTAATGCAAATATATGCAATTTTAGGGGGATTGTGGGAGCGGCAGCTCTGTACCGTCCCCCCCTCCCCCCACAAAGTTATTAAACTTCCGAGAATCCAAACGAGTCGCCATGACCGCCCCTGGTCGCTCCGCCCGCCCCTGGTCGCTCCGCCCGCGGTGAGCAGCGCTGGTCCACATGAAGACCTGCTGCTGTCCCGTGCAGGACAGACCCGCACCAGCTCACACTGAACCCGACCTTTCACACCCGCGGGCACGTTTTCCACGACGTTCAATGGAATCGGGGTTTCTCAGGGTCCTGATAGAGACAGCCCGTGACGTCATCGAACTGCCCAGCTGGAAAGTGTGAACGCCAATACTTCACAGCGTGTTAGAAACCTGCACAACACTGCAGGAAAGGCACAAAATTACGTAAGAATAAATAAATACATAAATGTTTAAGACGTCAACGTATTGTGCACACACTCCGGCACGTTATTGTGTGTGTGTGTGTGTGTGTGTGTGTGTGTGTGTGTGTGTGTGTGCGTGTGTGTGCGTGTGAACGCTGCACACGCAGCCACATGCCAGGTGAGCGACTCCAGCTAGTGTGTTGTGTTTGGCTGCTGAACGTCGCCATGAAGCGGCGGCGGCTCTGCGGAGAGAGGCAGCGTTGCGCCCGGAACGTCGCTGGCTCGCCAGAACGGATGCAAAAGTTCTGGCGCGCCAAATTCTGACCCATTCCCTCAGCAAGCCCCGCTGCAGCGCAGCTGATCAGCCCTCCTAACTCCTGCAGCAACGGGGTGAGTGTAGCAGCTATCTGCTCACACTCGGAACCAGAAACACTTGATTCGTCCTTTCACTTCCAGCGCCTCTGCTTCCACCGCGCTCCCCGTTTTCCAGGGGGCGCCACGTCTCGGTCCATTTCATGCACTTGCGCTCATGAAATGAACCGAAGCCTCGTTTCGCCCACAGCCCACAGCAGTGCAGCACAAACACACAAACACATCCAAAAACTGCAAGAACTACAAGAACACATGCATCCACACTAACACACATATCTAAACTAAAAAAATACAATAAATCTCTGTTCAAGAGAAGAACACCAGCCAGGACGACTGTCAGAACCTCCGGTCTGCATGGGCTAGCAGTTAGCTTAGCCTGCCCCGCTTCCGCGTCCTGTCAGACCGCCCTCGGTGCTTCCTCTTCGGGCGCAGCTCCAGGCAGAGCCGTGGTCCCTGGGCCCACAGGATGCTGCAGACCAGGGTCCCCCAGCTGATCCAGAACCAGCTCTCCCAGCCATCAAACAAAGACACAACAAACTTGGACCGGGACGTGGGCAAAGACCCTGCATGGACGGTCCTGGGTGAGGCCGCCGCAACCATGAATTTGCGCCGCCATCTTGCGTTTCCGGTGTGGGAAATAACAACAACAGCAACAATAATGATAATATAACCATTATATAGAATGTTATGATAGGCGGTATGTTATTATAACACCATAAGCCTGCAGCTGCTGTGGGCCAGTGTTTGGTTGTGAGGACAGGTAGAGGAGCACGGCTGCAGTGGTTTCAACCAGCCCTAATGCGCACCAACATGGCGCATGCGCATATGTAACAGCACCTACACCGACACCCCTGCACCGACAGCCTGTCTGTGGCCGTCCCCGAGAAGTTCCCTCTCCGCGTGGCTGCCTGTATGTAGCAATATGTAACGATAATGGATTAACCTAACCTATGACGTCGCTTCCGCTGTGAAATCCGCGCAGATAAAGACCGCAGGTTTTTCAGGATTTTGTCTTCCCCGCGTGACAGGAGTAAGCCAGCGTGTGCGCGAGGGAAGACAGATACGCACCCAGTCAGAATCTCCCCCATCTAAATCTGAAAGCTGGCAGATAAAACAGGCGGGAAAAATCCTGGTGACTTCCCGCCACTCTGGCGCCTAAATGAAGCCTTTGAAGCTGTTCGCAGCGATGGGACTGAATGCTCTATCAGCAGCATCTGAAAACAATCTCGCGGCGCGGCGGCTCGCAGATAAACACACAAGAGGCGCCGCCGCGCCGCCGCCGTCAACAGGCGCGTCCTGGGCCAGACAATAGGTTGTGATCGCAGCGGTGATTATGCAGGCCCTCGTGGCTCCTTCCACTGGCAGCCCCCACACCCCCCCCCATTCATGTGATTTTAATTAATTCTGTGATATTTCCAAAGTCTGGGCTGTATGGACCCCTAATGAGAAATCCCATCAAAAGACACACAAGCCAGGCAATTCAGGCTGCGGCTGGGATGATATACTGCACGTCCGTCCGTCCCTTCCTCCATCGCCAATTACTGCCTTTTCTTCTCCATCACACGCGCACGTGCTCAGCGGTAGTGCCCTCAATCAAGCAACAGCGTCTCGGGCCGCGGCCGTTTACCTGCAATTTTATTTTATTTTATTTTATTTTATTTTATTTTTTTTACCGTGGTGCATTTCTGGTGCTTTTGACGCCAGATACAAGACTGACTAATTTGGGGCTTTACAGCTGATTGGGAGAGAGTTCCGGTGCAGCACACACAGACCCACACAACACACACAGAACCACACAACACACACAGAACCACACAGCACACACAGAACCACACAACACACACAGAACCACACAGCACACACAGAACCACACAACACACACAGAACCACACAGCACACACAGAACCACACAGCACACACAGACCCACACAGCACACACAGAACCACACAGCACACACAGAACCACACAACACACACAGAACCACACAACACACACAGAACCACACAGCACACACAGACCCACACAACACACACAGAACCACGCAGCACACACAGAACCACACAGCACACACAGAACCACACAACACACAGAATCACACAACACACAGAACCACACAGCACACACAGAACCACACAACACACACAGAACCACACAGCACACACAGAACCACACAGCACACACAGAACCACACAGCACACACAGACCCACGCAACACACACAGAACCACGCAACACACACAGAACCACACAGCACACACAGAACCACACAACACACACAGAACCACACAGCACACACAGAACCACACAGCACACACAGAACCACACAGCACACACAGACCCACGCAACACACACAGAACCACACAGCACACACAGAACCACACAGCACACACAGAACCACACAACACACACAGAACCACACAGCACACACAGAACCACACAGCACACACAGACCCACGCAACACACACAGAACCACACAACACACACAGACCCACACAACACACACAGAACCACACAACACACACAGAACCACACAGCACACACAGACCCACACAGCACACACAGAACCACACAACACACACAGAACCAGACAGCACACACAGAACCACACAACACACACAGAACCACACAACACACACAGAACCACACAGCACACACAGAACCACACAGCACACACAGAACCACACAACACACACAGAACCACACAGCACACACAGAACCACACAACACACACAGAACCACACAGCACACACAGACCCACACAGCACACACAGAACCACACAACACACACAGAACCATACAACACACACAGAACCACACAGCACACACAGAACCACACAACACACACAGAACCACACAGCACACACAGACCCACGCAACACACACAGAACCACACAACACACACAGAACCACACAGCACACACAGAACCACACAACACACACAGAACCACACAGCACACACAGAACCACACAGCATACCTAGAACCACACAGCACACACAGAACCACACAGCACACACAGACCCACGCAACACACACAGAACCACACAGCACACACAGAACCACACAACACACACAGAACCACACAGCACACACAGAACCACACAGCACACACAGAACCACACAGCACACACAGACCCACGCAACACACACAGAACCACACACACAGAACCACACAGCACACACAACCACACAACACACACAGAACCACACAACACACACAGACCCACACAGCACACACAGAACCACACAACACACACAGACCCACACAACACACACAGAACCACACAGCACACCTAGAACCACACAGCACACACAGAACCACACAGCACACCTAGAACCACACAACACACACAGAACCACACAACACACACAGAACCACACAGCACACAGACCCACACAGCACACACAGAACCACACAACACACACAGAACCATACAACACACACAGAACCACACAGCACACACAGAACCACACAACACACACAGAACCACACAGCACACACAGACCCACGCAACACACACAGAACCACACAACACACACAGAACCACACAGCACACACAGAACCACACAACACACACAGAACCACACAGCGCACACAGAACCACACAGCACACACAGAACCACACAGCACACACAGAACCACACAACACACACAGAACCACACAACACACACATAACCACACAGCACACACAGAACCACACAACACACACAGACCCACACAACACACACAGAACCACACAACACACACAGAACCACACAGCACACACAGACCCACACAGCACACACAGAACCACACAACACACACAGAACCACACAGCACACACAGAACCACACAACACACACAGAACCACACAGCACACACAGAACCACACAACACACACAGAACCACACAGCACACACAGAACCACACAACACACACAGAACCACACAGCACACACAGAACCACACAGCACACACAGAACCACACAACACACACAGAACCACACAGCACACACAGACCCACACAGCACACACAGAACCACACAGCACACACAGAACCACACAACACACACACAACCACACAACACACACAGAACCACACAACACACACAGAACCACACAGCACACACAGAACCACACAGCACACACAGACCCACGCAACACACACAGAACCACACAACACACACAGAACCACACAGCACACACAGAACCACACAACACACACAGAACCACACAACACACACAGACCCACACAGCACACACAGAACCACACAACACACACAGACCCACACAACACACACAGAACCACACAGCACACCTAGAACCACACAGCACACACAGAACCACACAGCACACCTAGAACCACACAACACACACAGAACCACACAACACACACAGAACCACACAGCACACACAGACCCACACAGCACACACAGAACCACACAACACACACAGAACCATACAACACACACAGAACCACACAGCACACACAGAACCACACAACACACACAGAACCACACAGCACACACAGACCCACGCAACACACACAGAACCACACAACACACACAGAACCACACAGCACACACAGAACCACACAACACACACAGAACCACACAGCACACACAGAACCACACAACACACACAGACCCACACAACACACACAGAACCACACAACACACACAGAACCACACAGCACACACAGAACCACACAGCACACCTAGAACCACACAGCACACACAGAACCACACAGCACACACAGACCCACGCAACACACACAGAACCACACAGCACACACAGAACCACACAGCACACACAGAACCACACAACACACACAGAACCACACAGCACACACAGAACCACACAGCACACACAGAACCACACAGCACACACAGACCCACGCAACACACACAGAACCACACAACACACACAGAACCACACAGCACACACAGAACCACACAACACACACAGAACCACACAACACACACAGACCCACACAGCACACACAGAACCACACAACACACACAGACCCACACAACACACACAGAACCACACAACACACACAGACCCACACAACACACACAGAACCACACAACACACACAGAACCACACAGCACACACAGAACCACACAACACACACAGAACCACACAGCACACACAGAACCACACAGCACACACAGAACCACACAACACACACACAACCACACGGCACACACAGAACCACACGGCACACACAGAACCACACAGCACACACAGAACCACACAGCACACACAGAATCACACAACACACACAGAACCACATGGCACACACAGACCCACACAACACACACAGAACCACACAGCACACACAGAACCACACAACACACACAGAACCACACAGCACACACAGAACCACACAACACACACAGAACCACACAGCACACACAGAACCACACAGCACACACAGAACCACACAACACACACAGCACACACAGAACCACACAACACACACGGAACCACACAGCACACACAGAACCACACAACACAAACAGACCAACACAGCACACACAGACCCACGCAACACACACGGAACCACACAGCACACACAGACCCACACAGCACACACAGAACCACACAGCACACACAGAACCACACAGCACACACAGACCCACACAACACACACAGAACCACACAGCACACACAGAACCACACAACACACACAGACCCACACAGCACACACAGAACCACACAACACACACAGAACCACACAGCACACACAGAACCACACAGCACACACAGACCCACACAACACACACAGAACCACACAACACACACAGAACCACACAGCACACACAGACCCACACAACACACACAGAACCACACAGCACACACAGACCCACACAACACACACAGAACCACACAGCACACACAGAACCACACAACACACACAGAACCACACAGCACACACAGAACCACACAGCACACACAGAACCACACAACACACACAGAACCACACAGCACACACAGACCCAAACAACACACACAGAACCACACAGCACACACAGACCCACACAGCACACACAGAACCACACAACACACACAGAACCACACAGCACACACAGAACCACACAGCACACACAGAACCACACAACACACACGGAACCACACAGCACACACAGACCCACACAACACACACAGAACCACACAGCACACACAGAACCACACAACACACACAGAACCACACAGCACACACAAACCCACACAGCACACACAGAACCACACAACACACACAGAACCACACAGCACACACAGACCCACACAGCACACACAGAACCACACAACACACACAGAACCACACAGCACACACAGAACCACACAGCACACACAGAACCACACAGCACACAGAGAACCACACAACACACACAGAACCACACAACACACACAGAACCACACAACACACACAGAACCACACAGCACACACAGACCCACACAGCACACACAGAACCACACAACACACACAGAACCACACAGCACACACAGAACCACACAACACACACAGACCCCCACAGCACACACAGACCCACACAGCACACACAGACCCACGCAACACACACAGAACCACACAGCACACACAGAACCACACAGCACACACAGAACCACACAACACACACAGACCCACACAGCACACACAGAACCACACAACACACACAGAACCACACAGCACACACAGAACCACACAGCACACACAGAACCACACAACACACACAGACCCACACAACACACACATAACCACACAGCACACACAGACCCACACAGCACACACAGACCCACACAGCACACACAGAACCACACAGCACACACAGACCCACACAGCACACACAGACCCACACAGCACACACAGAACCACACAGCACACACAGACTCACACAGCACACACAGAACCACACAGCACACACAGAACCACACAGCACACACAGAACCACACAACACACACAAGCAGTGTCCACAAACACGTCCCCTTACAATTCTGCAAAACCGTCAAAAGCAAGACGCCCAGACAGACAGGCGGGCGGGGCAGCACAGCGCCATCTCCTGACTGGTGGGCCTGCAGCTGTGTGCTGATAGCCATCTCATTGACTTTAATCAGCCATCCATCAACGTGACAACGCTGTGAGAATAAAGGTTTTCAAGCGCTAGTTAATTAATCTACCTGCCTGTGTCTGCCTGCACTGCTCAATCATGGAGTAAATAAAGGCAGTCAAGAATGTAATTGTTTGTTTTCTGTGCAGACTTTGGAAAAAGGGCACTTTCTCATCTCAGGGAGCTGTGAAAGTTGCCCTTTCGCTTGCATTCGCGGGAGGCATCTCATGAGGCAAACGTGGCAGGGGAGTACACAAGCGTCCCATCTCCCTCTCCACCCACGTGGTTCCGCCAGAACGTGGTGCCCCGTCTCCCACAGCCCCGCCAGTGACGTCCTGTACGGCGCCTCATGAGGCGGCCTCGTGACTGTCGGCCATTTCACATCTTCCTTGGTGTGCAGGACGGCCCCGGGACCTTTTACAGCTCTCCTGCACCTCCAGAGAGGAATGTAGTGGGACTAAAGCCAGGGGGTCTTCGGTAGACCGCTGGACTAGCTGCTCATGGTTATTGCACAGAGATACCGCTACTGTATGCAAATCAGAATATAAAGAACACATGTTTTTTTCCCCCGCTTCCGGTGTGGGAAGATGGCGGCGTGGATTCGCGTTTGCGGCGGCCTCACCCAGTACCGTCGGTGCGGTGTCTCGGCCCGCGCCTGCGTCTAAGTTTGTCTTCATTTGAGGTGCGGCCCAGAGACCACGGCCCTGCCCGGAGCTGCGCCCAAGGAGGAAGCACCGAGGGCGGTCTGACAGGACGCGGCGGCGGGGCAGGCTAAGCTAACTGCTATGCTAGCCCGCGCAGACCGGAAGTTCCGACAGGCATCCTGGCTGGCGTTCGTTCTCTGGACAGTGACGTATGTATGTGTGTGTTTATTTATTTTTGTTAGCTTGGATGTATGTGTTAGTTAGTATGTGTGTTTTGGAAACGACCAGTGACGGGTTGCTGATTGCTGATATACAGTGACAACCCTGAGCAACTACTGGGTCCCATTTTATTCGCGCTTGTATTACAATTTGATCATAAAGTTATCGTATATGTACATGCACGTGGTAACGTGATTACCATCATTGCGCCAGCTGCGTAGTATTTAAGATACTGTAGCGAATTCTGGGAGACCGTCGCCACAGCCGGGACGCGAACCCGTGTCTCCCACTCCGCAAGCGACAACGTTAACCAGTCGACTAAAGGGTCCCACCCGTTAGGCAAGGACAAACGTGTCCATGCGTGTTACAATACTGTTATATGATAATAATAACAATAATAATAATGGTATTATTATTATTATTATTATTATTATTATTATTATTATTGTACAAGTGTCCTTTAACTTCATGCCATAATACAACATAATAAGTGGGCGGGTCCATTCCTTGGGTCTAAGGTTAGAATGAGGTAGAAGTCTATTTGATGGATAGTGTCTTTCTTAGGATATGAGATGTTCCCAGCGGTGCCATCTTCTGTAGTTCTTGTATTCTGATGTTACCCGGCGGGATCCGTTGGGTGTATTTCTCCATCCCTTTTTTACAAGTCCCAGGGCTCCTATCACTACTGGTACTGTTGTGGTTTTTACAAGTCCCAGGGCTCCTGTCACTACTGGTGCTGTTGTGGTTTTTACAAGTCCCAGGGCTCCTATCACTACTGGTATTGTTGTGGTTTTTACAAGTCCCAGGGCTCCTATCACTACTGGTACTGTTGTGGTTTTTACAAGTCCCAGGGCTCCTATCACTACTGGTACTGTTGTGGTTTTTACAAGTCCCAGGGCTCCTGTCACTACTGGTACTGTTGTGGTTTTTACAAGTCCCATGCAGTGCTCATATCACTACTGGTACTGTTGTGGTTTTCACAAGTCCCAGGGCTCCTATCACTACTGGTACTGTTGTGGTTTTTACAAGTCCCAGGGCTCCTGTCACTACTGGTGCTGTTGTGGTTTTTACAAGTCCCAGGGCTCCTATCACTACTGGTATTGTTGTGGTTTTTACAAGTCCCAGGGCTCCTATCACTACTGGTACTGTTGTGGTTTTTACAAGTCCCAGGGCTCCTATCACTACTGGTACTGTTGTGGTTTTTACAAGTCCCAGGGCTCCTGTCACTACTGGTACTGTTGTGGTTTTTACAAGTCCCATGCAGTGCTCATATCACTACTGGTACTGTTGTGGTTTTCACAAGTCCCAGGGCTCCTATCACTACTGGTATTGTTGTGGTTTTTACAAGTCCCAGGGCTCCTATCACTACTGGTACTGTTGTGGTTTTTACAAGTCCCAGGGCTCATATCACTACTGGTACTGTTGTGGTTTTTACAAGTCCCATGCAGTGCTCATATCACTACTGGTACTGTTGTGGTTTTCACAAGTCCCAGGGCTCCTATCACTACTGGTACTGTTGTGGTTTTTACAAGTCCCAGAGCTCCTATCACTACTGGTACTGTTGTGGTTTTTACAAGTCCCAGGGCTCCTATCACTACTGGTATTGTTGTGGTTTTTACAAGTCCCAGGGATCCTATCACTACTGGTACTGTTGTGGTTTTTACAAGTCCCGGGGCTCCTAACACTACTGGTACTGTTGTGGTTTTTACAAGTCCCAGAGCTCCTATCACTACTGGTACTGTTGTAGTTTTTACAAGTCCCAGAGCTCCTATCACTACTGGTACTGTTGTGGTTTTTACAAGTCCCAGGGATCCTATCACTACTGGTACTGTTGTGGTTTTTACAAGTCCCAGGGCTCCTATCACCACTGGTACTGTTGTGGTTTTTACAAGTCCCAGGGCTCCTATCACTACTGGTACTGTTGTGGTTTTTACAAGTCCCAGGGCTCCTATCACTACTGGTATTGTTGTGGTTTTTACAAGTCCCAGGGCTCCTATTACTACTGGTATTGTTGTGGTTTTTACAAGTCCCAGGGCTCCTATCACTACTGGTACTGTTGTGGTTTTTACAAGTCCCAGGGCTCCTATCACTACTGGTACTGTTGTGGCTTTTACAAGTCCCAGGGCTCCTGTCACTACTGGTACTGTTGTGGTTTTTACAAGTCCCAGGGCTCCTATCACTACTGGTATTGTTGTGGTTTTTACAAGTCCCAGGGCTCCTATCACTACTGGTATTGTTGTGGTTTTTACAAGACCCAGGGCTCCTATCACTACTGGTATTGTTGTGGTTTTTACAAGTCCCAGGGATCCTATCACTACTGGTACTGTTGTGGTTTTTACAAGTCCCGGGGCTCCTATCACTACTGGTACTGTTGTGGTTTTTACAAGTCCCAGAGCTCCTATCACCACTGGTACTGTTGTGGTTTTTACAAGTCCCATGCAGTGCTCATATCACTACTGGTACTGTTGTGGTTTTCACAAGTCCCAGGGCTCCTATCACTACTGGTGCTGTTGTGGTTTTTACAAGTCCCAGGGCTCCTGTCACTACTGGTGCTGTTGTGGTTTTTACAAGTCCCAGGGCTCCTGTCACTACTGGTACTGTTGTGGTTTTTACAAGTCCCATGCAGTGCTCATATCACTACTGGTACTGTTGTGGTTTTCACAAGTCCCAGGGCTCCTATCACTACTGGTATTGTTGTGGTTTTTACAAGTCCCAGGGCTCCTATGACTACTGGTACTGTTGTGGTTTTTACAAGTCCCAGGGCTCATATCACTACTGGTACTGTTGTGGTTTTTACAAGTCCCATGCAGTGCTCATATCACTACTGGTACTGTTGTGGTTTTCACAAGTCCCGGGGCTCCTAACACTACTGGTACTGTTGTGGTTTTTACAAGTCCCAGGGCTCCTATCACTACTGGTACTGTTGTAGTTTTTACAAGTCCCAGAGCTCCTATCACTACTGGTACTGTTGTGGTTTTTACAAGTCCCAGGGCTCCTATCACTACTGGTATTGTTGGGGTTTTTACAAGTCCCAGGGCTCCTATCACTACTGGTATTGTTGTGGTTTTTACAAGACCCAGGGCTCCTATCACTACTGGTATTGTTGTGGTTTTTACAAGTCCCAGGGATCCTATCACTACTGGTACTGTTGTGGTTTTTACAAGTCCCGGGGCTCCTATCACTACTGGTACTGTTGTGGTTTTTACAAGTCCCAGAGCTCCTATCACCACTGGTACTGTTGTGGTTTTTACAAGTCCCATGCAGTGCTCATATCAATACTGGTACTGTTGTGGTTTTCACAAGTCCCAGGGCTCCTATCACTACTGGTGCTGTTGTGGTTTTTACAAGTCCCAGGGTTCCTATCACTACTGGTACTGTTGTGGTTTTTACAAGTCCCAGGGCTCCTATCACTACTGGTATTGTTGTGGTTTTTACAAGTCCCAGGGCTCCTATCACTACTGGTACTGTTGTGGTTTTTACAAGTCCCAGGGCTCCTATCACTACTGGTACTGTTGTGGTTTTTACAAGTCCCAGGGCTCCTATCACTACTGGTAATGTTGTGGTTTTTACAAGTCCCAGGGCTCCTATCACTACTGGTACTGTTGTGGTTTTGATTCCCCACATTTGTTCAATCTGGATTTCCAGGTCTTTATATTTGGACGGTTTTTCAGTTCCTTTTACTGGGGTGCTCCTTTCAGTCGGGATGGACATGTCGATGAGTAGGCAGCTTTTTTCTCTCTTGTTCTTGATGATGATGTCTGGTCTGTTGGCCTTTATCTCACGGTCTGTCTGTATTGGCATGTCCCATAAGATGGTGATGTGGTCTTTTTCTGTTACTGTTTGGGGCTCGTGCTCATACCATTTTTCTTGTTGTTGTTGTTATTATTATTATTACTAGCATTTAAGGGTTGTGTATGTCAGTGTGTATGTGTGTACATGTGCACATAGCAGTGTAGATGACTCCTTAAAATTGTGTATGTTTTACTGCTACTTGTATTCTACCGTCGCTGAGAACAACAACAACAGCAACAACAACAACAACAACAGCAGCAACAACATCAACAACAACAACAACAACCACAACAGCAACAACAACAACAGCAGGAGCAGCAACAACATCAACAACAACAACCACAACAGCAACAACAACAACAGCAGGAGCAACAACAGCAGCAGCAACAACATCAACAACAACATCAATAACAACAACAGCAATAGCAGCAACAACAACAACAACAACAACATCAATAACAACAACAACAACAACAGCAACAACAGCAGCAACAACAACAACAACAACAACAACAGCAGCAGGAGCAACAACAACAGCAACAACATCAACAACAACAACAACAACATCAATAACAACAACAACAACAACAGCAACATCAGCAGCAACAACATCATCAACAACAACAGCAGCAACAGCAGCAACAATAACAACAACAACATCAACAACAGCATATTGTGTAGTAACATAGTATGTAGACATTAGTGGGCAGGCAGCGCTAGTAAAACATGTAGACGCCTCCATAGAAATGTGAAGAGAGTGGAATTTAAGATCCAGTTGGTTCCACATCATATAAATATAAGCCTTGCTCTGTTCAGTCTGCTCCCCACATAAAGACATGGACCAGTTCAAGTACGTCAGACTACAACCAGGAGAGAGACTCATGATGAGACTACTCAAGTTTCACTAACGGTGTGGTGTGCACGACTTCATCACAACACAACACCGGTCCAGCTCCGTTGAGAGCAGGCGGGTTTACATGCAGGCAGGTTTACCTGCACAGATCCAGGCGTGAAAGCGTCGGGGCTGAGATCAGATTTCCGGCACAAATATCCTCTCGTACCTTTCTGTGTGCTACTTCTCCCTTTCACCGGGACGTGTCGCGTGCAGGTGGAGGTTTGTAAAGCATGGAGCACAGATTTATGTCTTTGTTGGTCTCCCGTCTGGCATGCTTATTTCGCTCACTTTCAGTGGTATAACCGGTTGTTCAGAGTTTGCTCGTGAAGGGGTGCTGGTTGGATTTCAGACGTGTCATTGTTCATCTGCAAATAAAATGAAATCATTTAAAATCATGATTACTCACTGAAAACAGGGTTTTCGAGGCGTCATTGTAAAAATATTCAGCAAAAAGTCAAGTATGGTGGAGGCCGTGATCAGCTGCTGATGTGTTGACAGGGCACAGCTGTATTTCTGCAGGAAGCCACGCCGGCATGCTGCAGGCCTCGCACCTCCTCCCTCCGCGGTGTAGCTGACACGTTATCCCCGCCAGCTTCTTAAGCGTTACCGTAGTGATTGCACTTGGATAAAGGAGCCGCTGTGTAAAAACGCACCAAGTCAAAACACCGTTTCTAATACCCAGACAAGTAATTACTGGTTTCATACTCATTATCTGAGTTTTTCTGAATGGTGTTGTTTGGATCCAGGCACACCTCCAGTATGCACGTGCAGGGTTGTGCAGTAAGCCATGCTCAGCCTGCAGCCTGCAGCCTGCAGCCGCTGGTGTGGCTGGGCAGCTAGCGAACTTGCTATCTAATCACTCGTACACACGAGCACATCACCACTACGCACGTGTGTGTTGATATGATAAGCGCCACGTGTTTCCCTCAGCTGTCTGGACTACCTGTAAAACGACTAATTGGTTAATACCAATCATAACTTGAGCTGGTGTCATCCAGTGATGGCTGGACTGGGGCCATGGCACTGGCCGAACACCAAAACCTTTTGGCCGTTTTGGGTTTTCAAAGTTTGATCATTTATTTATTTATTTTTTTTGGGGGGGCAGGGGGGAGTACAGACCTGCCGCCCCCTGGATGCTCCTAAAATTGCACGTACTTGCATTTAAGATGCGTTTTAGATCAATTGCATAAAAACGTTATGATAAGCTCTTCCTAAAACGACCACGAGCGGTCAAAATGACCGCTCACAATTTGCGCGTGATCGTGTGCGTGCATGTGACTATTTATGACGTGTGTTGGTGGCGTCATTTCCTTCGTGAAGTTCGTTGCTGTGTCCTAGGAACACACTAGCGCCCTCCAGCGGAGAGAAATAGTCTAAACTTGATGTGTGATGATGTCCAACATGTCTGGTTACAGACGCCGCTACAGAGTCACCATGACTACCACCGAGGCGCTGCAGGGTTTACAGGCGTTGCACAGCCGCCATTTTGAATTGTTTGAAAAATAGTGTTAAAGTTGTTAAAATGTTAATTTAGGTGTCAGTTAGTTTCATAACAGACACACTAACATATGTAATGCATTAATATCTCAGCTGGGTATTTATGCTGACACAATACAGAGTTTAAAACCCGTGGCGGTCATTTTGACCGCCCGTGGTCGTTTTAGGTGGGAGTGAAATCCCGGTCGTTCTAGAGTAAACCAGTAGCCATGTGAAAGCAGCAGACACTGGATGTTGGAGTGCGTATGGTCGTCCTGCTCAAACCACAGCTGGAGTAAAGTTTTAACATGTGGACTCTCTCCCCCCCCCCCCCGGGGAGAAGGCTGATGGTTAAACAGCGATGCAGCGGTTCCACTGAGAGGGTGGGGCTTCTTTCATGCATCGCTCAACTTGCTTTCATCTAGTCAAGACCCTTATTAATACATCTTCATTATTCTTCCAAGCTAGAAAGAGATACAACCAAAGTGCAGTCACACTTTTTTCAGTATAATCTAACTTGTTCAGTTTCCCTGGACCAGCAACCGTCCTGCTGAATCCAGTAATCCTTCCCCGTCAACTGCAGCGAAAACTACCAGACAGATGCCCCCCCCCCCCCGTTTTCCCCCAAACTGTACTTGGACCATTACCCCACTCTTCCGAGCCGTCCCGGTCTCTGCTCCACCCCCTCCGCTGGTCCGGGGAGGGCTGCAGACTACCACGTGCCTCCTCCCATACATGTGGAGTCGCCAGCCGCTTCTTTTCACCTGACAGTGAGGAGTTTCACCAGGGGGACGTAGCACGTGGGAGGATCACACTATTCCCCCCAGTTGCTCCTCCCCTCTGAACAGGCGCCCCGACCGACCAGAGGAGGCGCTAGTGCAGCGATCCGGACACATAACCACATCCGATATTGTCAACTGTGTCTGTAGGGACGCCCGACCAAGCCGGAGGTAACACGGGGATTCGAACCGGCGATCCCCGTGTTGGTAGCGATTGTACAGAGAACGGCCTGTAACAGGTGTCTGACCAGAAATGCAAAGAGCTTTGACTGCCTGTTGCAGCTAGAAAAGCGCTGTATACAATGCAACTTGACTGATTGATTGATCGATTGATTGATTGATTGATTGATTGATTGATTGATTGATTGATTGATTGATTGATTGATTTATTGATTGATAGCCAACAGAATGGACCGCCACGCTACCCGGACGCCCTCCAGACAGGCGGTTCGGCTGATCCTTTCAACCAAGGCTCTGACGTGTCTTGCTGAGGACACAGGTGTGTGCAGGAGCTGCTGAGCAGCCACCAGTCTGGTGGCCCCGCCAGTCCTCCGTACCTCAGTGAGACGACACGGGGCTGTGTCTGTACACCTGGTCCGTGGACCAGGACTGGTGCTCAGACCCTCCGCAGCCCTCCTCCCTCCAGTCATCTGGTTCCGTGTTCTGTATCACACGCCTGAAACGGAGCGAGCCAACCAGATCTGGGTTCACGTGAAGATCTGGAAAGTTATAAGTAAAGAACGCAGTGGCGCCCCCCTCCGACCCCGTCCAATCCGACAGCAATCATATTCAACCAAGCCGCACACAAATCCAGGGGGCGGGGCGCGGTGGTTCAACAGATGCGATCCGAATCCTCCCGCGTTGCATCTTGGGTGGGTTTCTGTGTGCTGACGTCAGCCGTACGTGTCGTGTTGGCTCTAATTAGCCACGCCTCGTGCTGATAACGGATCTCCCTGACTTGCCACCTCTTCATCACTGATTTGAGCTTTTCATTTGGAAATGTGCATGTATGGAACGAAAACAACACTAATTAGCATTCTGGGTGTTAATTGTTTATTGCGGGTCTATCAGTTGACCGTTTGGCATTCTTCTTCTTCCAGCTCGGTGATATTGGCACTTTAATTAGAGTCAAAAACAAGATAACACAACGTAATGTGTATTTGTGCTGCTGGCAGCAGGCCGGCATTGTATAGATAATTTCTAGATGGGGAACATAAGCAGCATTTCAGAACCGAGCTCCATCTGTAATTAAAATCACCCTGGACGCCGTTCTGGCTTCATAACACAGAAGTAACGGGTTCGTCTGGCTGCGTGCTCAGGTAGCAGCACACCGGTCACTTACTGGGGAATAAAACGCATGAGCACAAATAAAAGCCCTATCGACACTTGGCTTTTGTCGGCGCCGTGACGGTTCTGATCCGGGTGTCTCGGCTTAGGCCCGCTCTTCCTCGCTTTACCTTACACACACGTGATAATGAGGCTCTTCCCCGCCTTGCTTTGCAGGCCATCATCCTGACAATGTCTCTGCCAAAGCATCCTCAACGAGGCAGGAAATTGAAAGAAGGAGACGGAATCGGCCACAAAGCCGACAGTAGATGAGCTGCCTACAACAATTACCCCGAGTGCTTTTCTAATGACAGCGCCCCGCTTTATGGACAGTTAAGAATACCCCGGCTCTCTAATGTGCTCTCCCAGCTCCATCAGCCCGGTTCCTGCCCACTGCTCGTGTTCAGCCAGACTGCTGCTGCACACTCACACGCACTCACACGCACTCACACGCACACACACGCACACGCACTCACTCACACTCACACACACTCACTCACACGCACTCACACGCACTCACACACACACACACTCACACACACTCACTCACACTCACTCACACACACTCACTCACACTCACACACTCACACGCACTCACAAGCACTCACACACACACGCACTCTCTCACACACACACACACTCACACACACACACACACACACACACACGCACTCTCACGCATACACACACACGCACTCTAACACACACACAAACACTCACATGCATACACATGCACTCACACACACGCACTCACACGCACTTACACACACGCACTTACACACACACTCACGCACACGCACTTACACACACACACACACACTCACTCACACGCACTCGCACTCACACGCATTCACACACACACGCACTCACACGCACTCACACACACACGCAAACACACACGCACACGCACACACACACACACACACACACACACACACACACACACACACACACACACACACACTCGCACCACGGCTGTGCGCTAGCTAGCTTCTCCAGGACCGCACAGCATCACTGCCATAACAAGCCCGGCTGCAGCGCCGCAGTTCAGCCCATCCTCTGCTCACACAAGCCTGCAGACACATGCAGACACCTCTGTATCTCGTGCTCCGTCTGTCTATTGTCAGTAAAGCTACAGACTTTGGTCAGTAAATGACGCGTATATCCACCATATTTAGTGTATGATATCATGCTTTCCTTTCATTTTCTTTGAAGTAGCCCATGTAATATTCACACAACTATATATACGTATACATAGCCACAGTGATCTCATGACGACGAAGACAGTGTAGAGATGCACGTCTTCTTTTTCATCTTCTAACATCACCGTCCTCTGTATTTAGATCAAGGTGTTTGTTCTGGGTGTGCAAAACAACTGCCCTCCTACATTGTTAATGAAGCCCATTCTGCCTCCTACAAAGCTCCCAACATCTGCACAAGGGCCAGGCGGTGCAGGGTAAAATACAGAGATGGAGCAGCAGCTGCTCTTAGCACAGATGCAGGAATAACTGGTGATAAAATAACTAGTGGTGATAGAATAACTGGTGATAGAATAACTGGCGATATAATTACTAACGATAGAATAAGTAGTGATATAATAACTGGTGATAGAATAACTGGTGATATAATAACTAGTGATAGAATAACTAGTGATAGAATAACTGGTGATAGACTAACTAGTGATAGAATAACTGGTGATAGAATAACGAGTGGTTATAGAATAACTGGTGATAGAATTACTGGTGATAGAATAACTAGTGATATAATAACTAGTGATAGAATAACTAGTGATAGAATAAATAGTGATAGAATAACGAGTGGTGATAGAATAACTGGTGATATAATAACGAGTGGTGATAGAATAACTGGTGATATAATAACTGGTGATAGACTAACTAGTGATATAATAACTAACGATAGAATAACTAATGACAGAATAACTAGTGATAGAATAACTGGTGATAGACTAACTACTGATATAATAACTGGTGATATAATAACTAGCGATAGAATAACTGGTGATATAATAACTAGTGATAGAATAACTAGTGGTGATAGAATAACTGGTGATAGACTAACTAGTGATAGAATAACTGACAATAGAATAACTAATGACAGAGTAACTAGTGATAGAATAACTGGTGATAGACTAACTACTGATATAATAACTGGTGATATAATAACGGGTGATAGAATAACTGGTGATATAATAACTAGTGGTGATATAATAACTAGTGATAAAATAACTAGCGATATAATAACTAGTGATAGAATAACTGGTGATATAATAACTAGCGATAAAATAACTGGTGATATAACTGGTGATATAATAACTAGCGATAGAATAATTGGTGATATAATAACTGGTGATATAACTGGTGATATAATAACTAGCGATAGAATAATTGGTGATATAATAACTGGTGATATAATAACTCGTGATAGAATAACTGGCGATATAATAACTAGTGACAGAATAACTAGTGGTGATATAATAACTAGTGATAGAATAACTGGTGATAGAATAACCGGTGATAGAACAACTGGTGATATAATAACTAGTGATAGAATAACTGGTGAT
Source organism: Lampris incognitus (assembly GCF_029633865.1). Classification (NCBI taxonomy): domain Eukaryota; kingdom Metazoa; phylum Chordata; class Actinopteri; order Lampriformes; family Lampridae; genus Lampris; species Lampris incognitus. Next base: position 6,657,122 of record NC_079228.1, read on the forward strand.
AGAATAACTGGTGATATAATAACTAATGACAGAATAACTAACGATATAATAACTAGCGATAGAATAACTGGTGATATAATAAGTAGTGATAGAATAACTGGTGATATAATAACTGGTGATATAATAACTAGCGATAGAATAATTGGTGATATAATAACTGGTGATATAATAACTCGTAATATAATAACGGGTGATAGAATAACTGGTGATATAATAACTAGTGATAGAATAACTGGTGATATAATAACTAATGACAGAATAACTAACGATATAATAACTAGTGGTGATAGAATAACTAACGATAGAATAACTAGTGACACAATAACTAGCGATATAATAACTAGTGATAGAATAACTGGTGATATAATAACTAGTGATAGAATAACTGGTGATATAATAACTAGCGATAGAATAATTTGTGATATAATAACTGGTGATAGAATAACTGGTGATATAATAACTAGCGATAGAATAATTGGTGATATAATAACTGGTGATATAATAACTGGTAATATAATAACGGGTGATAGAATAACTGGCGATATAATAACTAGTGATAGAATAACTAGTGGTGATATAATAACTAGTGATGGAATAACTGGTGATAGAATAACTAGTGATAGAATAACCGGTGATAGAACAACCGGTGATATTATAACTAGTGATAGAATAACTGGTGATAGAATAACTAGCGATAGAATAACTGGTGATATAATAACTAGCGATAGAATAATTGGTGATATAATAACTGGTGATATAATAACTGGTAATATAATAACGGGTGATAGAATAACTGGCGATATAATAACTAGTGATAGAATAACTAGCGATAGAATAACTGGTGATATAATAACTAGCGGTAGAATAATTGGTGATATAACAACTGATGATATAATAACTGGTAATATAATAACGGGTGATAGAATAACTGGCGATAGAATAACTAGTGATAGAATAACTAGTGGTGATATAATAACGAGTGATAGAATAACTGGTGATAGAATAACTAGTGATAGAATAACCGGTGATAGAACAACTGGTGATATAATAACTAGTGATAGAATAACTGGTGATATAATAACTAGCGATAGAATAACTGGTGATAGAATAACTAGCGATAGAATAACTGGTGATATAATAACTAGCGATAGAATAATTGGTGATATAATAACTGGTGATATAATAACTGGTAAGATAATAACGGGTGATAGAATAACTGGCGATATAATAACTAGTGATAGAATAACTAGCGATAGAATAACTGGTGATATAATAACTAGCGATAGAATAATTGGTGATATAATAACTGGTGATATAATACCTGGTAATATAATAACGGGTGATAGAATAACTGGCGATAGAATAACTAGTGATAGAATAACTAGTGGTGATAGAATAACTAGTGATAGAATAACTGGTGATAGAATAACTAGTGATAGAATAACCGGTGATAGAACAACTGGTGATATAATAACTAGTGATAGAATAACTGGTGATAGAATAACTAGCGATAGAATAACTGGTGATATAATAATTAGCGATAGAATAATTGGTGATATAATAACTGGTAATATAATAACGGGTGATAGAATAACTGGTGATATAATAACTAGCGATAGAATAATTGGTGATATAATAACTGGTCATATAATAACTGGTAATATAATAACAGGTGATAGAATAACTGGCGATATAATAACTAGTGATAGAATAACTAGTGGTGATATAATAACTAGAGATAGAATAACCGGTGATAGAATAACTGGTGATAAAACAACTGGTGACAGAATAACTGGTGATAGAATAACTGGTGATATAATAACTAGTGGTGATAGAACAACTGGTGATAAAATAACTACTGATAGACTAACTAGTGATAGAATAACTGGTGATAGACTAGTGATAGAATAACTGGTGATAGAATAACGAGTGGTTATAGAATAACTGGTGATAGAATTACTGGTGATAGAATAACTAGTGATATAATAACTAGTGATAGAATAACTAGTGATAGAATAACTGGTGATAGAATAACGAGTGGTTATAGAATAACTGGTGATAGAATTACTGGTGATAGAATAACTAGTGATATAATAACTAGTGATAGAATAACTGGTGATACAATAACGAGTGGTGTTAGAATAACCGGTGATACAATAACTGGTGATATAATAACTGGTGATAAAACAACTGGTGACAGAATAACTGGTGATAGAATAACTGGTGATATAATAACTAGTGGTGATAGAACAACTGGTGATATAATAACTACTGATAGACTAACTAGTGATAGAATAACTGGTGATAGACTAGTGATAGAATAACTGGTGATATAATAACTAGCGATAGAATAATTGGTGATATAATAACTGGTGATATAATAACTGGTAATATAATAACGGGTGATAGAATAACTGGCGATAGAATAACTAGTGATATAATAACTAGTGGTGATATAATAACTAGTGATAGAATAACTGGTGATAGAATAACTAGTGATAGAATAACCGGTGATAGAACAACTGGTGATATAATAACTAGTGATAGAATAACTGGTGATAGAATAACTAGCGATAGAATAACTGGTGATATAATAATTAGCGATAGAATAATTGGTGATATAATAACTGGTAATATAATAACGGGTGATAGAATAACTGGTGATATAATAACTAGCGATAGAATAATTGGTGATATAATAACTGGTCATATAATAACTGGTAATATAAAAACAGGTGATAGAATAACTGGCGATATAATAACTAGTGATAGAATAACTAGTGGTGATATAATAACTAGAGATAGAATAACCGGTGATAGAATAACTGGTGATAAAACAACTGGTGACAGAATAACTGGTGATAGAATAACTGGTGATATAGTAACTAGTGGTGATAGAACAACTGGTGATAAAATAAGTACTGATAGACTAACTAGTGATAGAATAATTGGTGATAGACTAGTGATAGAATAACTGGTGATAGAATAACGAGTGGTTATAGAATAACTGGTGATAGAATTACTGGTGATAGAATAACTAGTGATATAATAACTAGTGATAGAATAACTAGTGATAGAATAACTGGTGATAGAATAACGAGTGGTTATAGAATAACTGGTGATAGAATTACTGGTGATAGAATAACTAGTGATATAATAACTAGTGATAGAATAACTGGTGATACAATAACGAGTGGTGTTAGAATAACCGGTGATAGAATAACTGGTGATATAATAACTGGTGATAAAACAACTGGTGACAGAATAACTGGTGATAGAATAACTGGTGATATAATAACTAGTGGTGATAGAACAACTGGTGATATAATAACTACTGATAGACTAACTAGTGATAGAATAACTGGTGATAGACTAGTGATAGAATAACTGGTGATAGAATAACTAGTGGTGATAGAATAACTAGTCATAGAATAACTAGTGGTGATAGAATAACTGGTGATAGAATAACTAGTGATAGAATAACTAGTGGTGATAGAATAACTAGTGATAGAATAACTAGTGGTGATATAATAACTGGTGATAGAATAACTAATGACAGAATAACTAGTGATAGAATAACTGGTGATAGACTAACTAGTGATATAATAACTGGTGATATAATGACTAGTGATAGAATAACTAGTGATAGACTAACAAGTGATATAATAACTGGTGATATAATAACTAATGACAGAATAACTAACGATATAATAACTAGTGGTGATAGAATAACTGGTGATAGAATAACTAGTGATAGAATAACTAGTGGTGATAGAATAACCGGTGATAGACTAACTAGTGATAGAATAACTAACGATAGAATAACTAATGACAGAATAACTAGTGATAGAAGAACTAGTGATAGAATAACTAGTGATAGAATAACCGGTGATAGAAAAACTGGTGATATAATAACTAGCGATAGAATAACTGGTGATATAACTGGTGATATAATAACTAGCGATAGAATAATTGGTGATATAATAACTGGTGATATAATAACTCGTGATAGAATAACTGGCGATATAATAACTAGTGACAGAATAACTAGTGGTGATATAATAACTAGTGATAGAATAACTGGTGATAGAATAACCGGTGATAGAACAACTGGTGATATAATAACTAGTGATAGAATAACTGGTGATAGAATAACTGGTGATATAATAACTAATGACAGAATAACTAACGATATAATAACTAGCGATAGAATAACTGGTGATATAATAAGTAGTGATAGAATAACTGGTGATATAATAACTGGTGATATAATAACTAGCGATAGAATAATTGGTGATATAATAACTGGTGATATAATAACTCGTAATATAATAACGGGTGATAGAATAACTGGTGATATAATAACTAGTGATAGAATAACTGGTGATATAATAACTAATGACAGAATAACTAACGATATAATAACTAGTGGTGATAGAATAACTAACGATAGAATAACTAGTGACACAATAACTAGCGATATAATAACTAGTGATAGAATAACTGGTGATATAATAACTAGTGATAGAATAACTGGTGATATAATAACTAGTGATAGAATAACTAGCGATAGAATAACTGGTGATATAATAACTAGCGATAGAATAATTGGTGATATAATAACTGGTGATATAATAACTGGTAATATAATAACGGGTGATAGAATAACTGGCGATATAATAACTAGTGATAGAATAACTAGTGGTGATATAATAACTAGTGATGGAATAACTGGTGATAGAATAACTAGTGATTGAATAACCGGTGATAGAACAACTGGTGATATAATAACTAGTGATAGAATAACTGGTGATAGAATAACTAGCGATAGAATAACTGGTGATATAATAACTAGCGATAGAATAATTGGTGATATAATAACTGGTGATATAATAACTGGTAATATAATAACGGGTGATAGAATAACTGGCGATATAATAACTAGTGATAGAATAACTAGCGATAGAATAACTGGTGATATAATAACTAGCGATAGAATAATTGGTGATATAATAACTGATGATATAATAACTGGTAATATAATAACGGGTGATAGAATAACTGGCGATATAATAACTAGTGATAGAATAACTAGTGGTGATATAATAACTAGTGATAGAATAACTGGTGATAGAATAACTAGTGATAGAATAACCGGTGATAGAACAACTGGTGATATAATAACTAGTGATAGAATAACTGGTGATAGAATAACTAGCGATAGAATAACTGGTGATAGAATAACTAGCGATAGAATAACTGGTGATATAATAACTAGCGATATAATAATTGGTGATATAATAACTGGTGATATAATAACTGGTAAGATAATAACGGGTGATAGAATAACTGGCGATATAATAACTAGTGATAGGATAACTAGCGATAGAATAACTGGTGATATAATAACTAGCGATAGAATAATTGGTGATATAATAACTGGTGATATAATAACTGGTAATATAATAACGGGTAATAGAATAACTGGCGATAGAATAACTAGTGATAGAATAACTAGTGGTGATATAATAACTAGTGATAGAATAACTGGTGATAGAATAACTAGTGATAGAATAACCGGTGATAGAACAACTGGTGATATAATAACTAGTGATAGAATAACTGGTGATAGAATAACTAGCGATAGAATAACTGGTGATATAATAATTAGCGATAGAATAATTGGTGATATAATAACTGGTAATATAATAACGGGTGATAGAATAACTGGTGATATAATAACTAGCGATAGAATAATTGGTGATATAATAACTGGTCATATAATAACTGGTAATATAATAACAGGTGATAGAATAACTGGCGATATAATAACTAGTGATAGAATAACTAGTGGTGATATAATAACTAGAGATAGAATAACCGGTGATAGAATAACTGGTGATAAAACAACTGGTGACAGAATAACTGGTGATAGAATAACTGGTGATATAATAACTAGTGGTGATAGAACAACTGGTGATAAAATAACTACTGATAGACTAACTAGTGATAGAATAACTGGTGATAGACTAGTGATAGAATAACTGGTGATAGAATAACGAGTGGTTATAGAATAACTGGTGATAGAATTACTGGTGATAGAATAACTAGTGATATAATAACTAGTGATAGAATAACTAGTGATAGAATAACTGGTGATAGAATAACGAGTGGTTATAGAATAACTGGTGATATAATAACTGGTGATAAAACAACTGGTGACAGAATAACTGGTGATAGAATAACTGGTGATATAATAACTAGTGGTGATAGAACAACTGGTGATATAATAACTACTGATAGACTAACTAGTGATAGAATAACTGGTGATAGACTAGTGATAGAATAACTGGTGATAGAATAACTAGTGGTGATAGAATAACTAGTGATAGAATAACTAGTGGTGATAGAATAACTGGTGATAGAATAACTAGTGATAGAATAACTAGTGGTGATAGAATAACTAGTGATAGAATAACTAGTGGTGATATAATAACTGGTGATAGAATAACTAATGACAGAATAACTAGTGATAGAATAACTGGTGATAGACTAACTAGTGATATAATAACTGGTGATATAATGACTAGTGATAGAATAACTAGTGATAGACTAACAAGTGATATAATAACTGGTGATATAATAACTAATGACAGAATAACTAACGATATAATAACTAGTGGTGATAGAATAACTGGTGATAGAATAACTAGTGATAGAATAACTAGTGGTGATAGAATAACCGGTGATAGACTAACTAGTGATAGAATAACTAACGATAGAATAACTAATGACAGAATAACTAGTGATAGAAGAACTAGTGATATAATAACTAGTGATAGAATAACCGGTGATAGAATAACTAGTGGTGATATAATAACTAGTGATAGAATAACTGGTGATAGAATAACTAGTGATAGAATAACCGGTGATAGAACAACTGGTGATATAATAACTAGTGATAGAATAACTGGTGATAGAATAACTAGCGATAGAATAACTGGTGATATAACAATTAGCGATAGAATAATTGGTGATATAATAACTGGTAATATAATAACGGGTGATAGAATAACTGGTGATATAACTAGCGATAGAATAATTGGTGATATAATAACTGGCGATATAATAACTAGTGATAGAATAACTATTGGTGATATAATAACTAGAGATAGAATAACCGGTGATAGAATAACCGGTGTTAAAACAACTGGTGACAGAATAACTGGTGATAGAATAACTGGTGATATAATAACTAGTGGTGATAGAACAACTGGTGATATAATAACTACTGATAGACTAACTAGTGATAGAATAACTGGTGATAGACTAGTGATAGAATAACTGGTGATAGAATAACGAGTGGTTATAGAATAACTGGTGATAGAATTACTGGTGATAGAATAACTAGTGATATAATAACTAGTGATAGAATAACTAGTGATAGAATAACTGGTGATAGAATAACGAGTGGTTATAGAATAACTGGTGATAGAATTACTGGTGATAGAATAACTAGTGATATAATAACTAGTGATAGAATAACTGGTGATACAATAACGAGTGGTGTTAGAATAACCGGTGATAGAATAACTGGTGATATAATAACTGGTGATAAAACAACTGGTGACAGAATAACTGGTGATAGAATAACTGGTGATATAATAACTAGTGGTGATAGAACAACTGGTGATATAATAACTACTGATAGACTAACTAGTGATAGAATAACTGGTGATAGACTAGTGATAGAATAACTGGTGATAGAATAACTAGTGATAGAATAACTAGTGGTGATAGAATAACTGGTGATAGAATAACTAGTGATAGAATAACTAGTGGTGATAGAATAACTAGTGATAGAATAACTGGTGATAGACTAACAAGTGATATAATAACTGGTGATATAATAACTAATGACAGAATAACTAGTGATAGAATAACTGGTGATAGACTAACTAGTGATATAATAACTGGTGATATAATAACTAGTGATAGAATAACTAGTGATAGACTAACAAGTGATATAATAACTGGTGATATAATAACTAATGACAGAATAACTAACGATATAATAACTAGTGGTGATAGAATAACTGGTGATAGAATAACTAGTGATAGAATAACTAGTGGTGATAGAATAACCGGTGATAGACTAACTAGTGATAGAATAACTAACGATAGAATAACTAATGACAGAATAACTAGTGATAGAAGAACTAGTGATAGACTAACTAGTGATATAATAACTAGTGATATAATAACTAGTGGTGATAGAATAACGTGATATACTAACTAATGACAGAATAACTAGTGATATAATAACTGGTGATAGAATAACTAGTGGTGACAGAATAACTAGTGATAGAAGAACTGGTGATAGGCAACCTACCGAATTGAGAGATAGCAGAAGGAGGGTAACAAGAAGACATTATGCATTTCCTGGTGCACTCAGTGTTGTATGAAGATCTGCTGTCCACTCTAACCTGCACACTCGCCATCTGAAAATGCCAAATGAATCCGTTACACTGCTGCCCAGTTCCTCCGCTGGGCATTTATCTTGACAGAGCATAGAGCTCAAAACCGGCCGTCATTTTGACCGCCCGTGGTCGTTTTAGGTAGATCCTATCAAAACGTTTTCCTGCAATTGATCTAAAACTCGTTTTCATGCAAATACGTGCAATTTTAGGAACATCCGGGGAGCGGCAGGTGTGTGTGTGTGTGTGTGTGTGTGTGTGTGTGTGTGTGTCTTCCACAAATGTATTAAACTTTGAGCATCCTAAACGGTCAAAATGACCGCCTTGGTCATTCTAGTGGTTTTTAATGTTCCAGTCGTTGTTTGGGACTGTCTATTTTCGGGTATTTTTGACATATATTTTACCATTTATAGGCCTTGTCACGTTTGTTGGGTTAACGATGTGCGGTTACCGCTTTGTTTTTCAGGTCATATTTCCACTTTTTCAGTTTTGCCCTTCAAGTTCGACCAGGTCTGTCTGAAGTTTAAACTGTTTAAAAATAATATCATAGTCGTTAAAATGTTAATTTAGGTGTCAGTTGGTTTCCTAACAGACACACTAACAAGTGTAATGCATTAATAGGTCAACCGGGTATTTATCCTGACACAATATAGAGTTTAAACACTGGCCGTCATTCTGACCGCCCGTGGTCGTTCTAGTGTTACACCAGTGAACGCTGACTTGACTTGGACTTGAAGGACTTGACACCTTCGGCAAGTCCAAAGCCAGAAGGCTTTCAGAACGTGTGCGGTGGATCAGCTATTCTTTGCATTGTCACAGAGCCACTGTGAATCGGCCCGTCAGAAACCCGGGTTTTGAACAGCGCCCCTGACTGGTGAGGATCTAATATGTCAACTGTCACTTTCATCATTCTGAACCGTTATTGATTTGCTCCGGACGTGAAACTCACATTTCAGAGCTTTGGCTTCGACTGCTAAGACTTGAGATGTACTTGTGTTTTCTACGTAAGTATACATGGTGTAGAAACGTTATGTTCATATGAATCACTCTTGAAAGTAAAGATGTGTTCATGTAGTAAAGGTAGCGCCACCTACACGTCAGGTGGTGGAACTTCATCTTTCCTCCAACACTTCGCAGGTGGTGTGCCATTGCTGAGTGGGTCAAACACACCAACAACCATATTTGCAGCAATTGTGTTTTTGCACTGTAATAAGAAAGGTGCCAGAGAAACGCCGGCGGTCTCCCTCCCTCTGGTCCTGCTGTCTCCCTCTGGCCCTGCTGTCTCCCTCTGGTCCTGCTGTCTCCCTCTGGCCCTGCTGTCTCCCTCTGGCCCTACTGTCTCCCTCTGGTCCTGCTGTCTCCCTCTGGCCCTGCTGTCTCCCTCTGGCCCTGCTGTCTCCCTCTGGCCCTGCTGTCTCCCTCTGGCCCTACTGTCTCACTCTGGCCCTACTGTCTCACTCTGGCCCTGCTGTCTCCCTCTGGCCCTACTGTCTCACTCTGGCCCTACCGTCTCCCTCTGGCCCTGCTGTCTCCCTCTGGCCCTACTGTCTCCCTCTGGCCCTGCTGTCTCACTCTGGCCCTGCTGTCTCACTCTGGCTCTACTGTCTCCCTCTGGCCCTGCTGTCTAACTCTGGCTCTACTGTCTCACTCTGGCCCTGCTGTCTCCCTCTGGTCCTGCTGTTTCCCTCTGGCCCTGCTGTCTCCCTCTGGCCCTGCTGTCTCACTCTGGCCCTGCTGTCTCCCTCTGGCTCTACTGTCTCACTCTGGCCCTGCTGTCTCCCTCTGGCCCTACCGTCTCCCTCTGGCCCTGCCGTCTCCCTCTGGTCCTGCTGTCTCCCTCTGGCCTGCTGTCTCCTGAAGGCTCTGCTGTCTCCCTCTGGCCCTGCTGTCTCACTCTGGCCCTGCTGTCTCCCTCTGGCTCTACTGTCTCACTCTGGCTCTACTGTCTCACTCTGGCCCTGCTGTCTCCCTCTGGCCCTACCGTCTCCCTCTGGCCCTGCCGTCTCCCTCTGGTCCTGCTGTCTCCCTCTGGCCTGCTGTCTCCTGAAGGCTCTGCTGTCTCCTGAAGGCTCTGCTGTCTCCTGAAGACTCTGCTGTCTCCTGAATGCCTGCTGTCTCCTGAAGACTCTGCTGTCTCCTGAAGGCTCTGCTGTCTCCTGAAGGCTCTGCTGTCTCCTGAAGGCTCTGCTGTCTCCTGAAGACTCTGCTGTCTAACTCTGGCTCTACTATCTCACTCTGGCCCTGCTGTCTCCCTCTGGTCCTGCTGTTTCCCTCTGGCCCTGCTGTCTCCCTCTGGCCCTGCTGTCTCACTCTGGCCCTGCTGTCTCCCTCTGGCTCTACTGTCTCACTCTGGCCCTGCTGTCTCCCTCTGGCCCTACCGTCTCCCTCTGGCCCTGCCGTCTCCCTCTGGTCCTGCTGTCTCCCTCTGGCCTGCTGTCTCCTGAAGGCTCTGCTGTCTCCCTCTGGCCCTGCTGTCTCACTCTGGCCCTGCTGTCTCCCTCTGGCTCTACTGTCTCACTCTGGCTCTACTGTCTCACTCTGGCCCTGCTGTCTCCCTCTGGCCCTACCGTCTCCCTCTGGCCCTGCCGTCTCCCTCTGGTCCTGCTGTCTCCCTCTGGCCTGCTGTCTCCTGAAGGCTCTGCTGTCTCCTGAAGGCTCTGCTGTCTCCTGAAGACTCTGCTGTCTCCTGAATGCCTGCTGTCTCCTGAAGACTCTGCTGTCTCCTGAAGGCTCTGCTGTCTCCTGAAGGCTCTGCTGTCTCCTGAAGGCTCTGCTGTCTCCCTCTGGCCCTGCTGTCTCCCTCTGGCCGTGCTGTCTCCCTCTGGCCCTGCTGTCTCCCTCTGGCCCTGCTGTCTCCCTCTGGCCCTGCTGTCTCCCTCTGGCCCTGCCGTCTCACTCTGGCCCTACCGTCTCCCTCTGGCCCTGCCGTCTCCCTCTGGCCCTGCTGTCTCACTCTGGCCCTACCGTCTCCCTCTGGCCCTGCTGTCTCCCTCTGGCCCTGCTGTCTCACTCTGGCCCTACTGTCTCACTCTGGCTCTACTGTCTCCCTCTGGCCCTGCTGTCTCCCTCTGGCCCTACTGTCTCACTCTGGCCCTGCTGTCTCACTCTGGCCCTGCTGTCTCCCTCTGGCCCTACTGTCTCCCTCTGGCCCTGCTGTCTCACTCTGGCCCTGCTGTCTCCCTCTGGCACTGCTGTCTCCCTCTGGCCCTGCTGTCTCCCTCTGGCCCTACCGTCTCCCTCTGGCCCTGCTGTCTCCCTCTGGCCCTGCTGTCTCACTCTGGCTCTACTGTCTCCCTCTGGCCCTGCTGTCTAACTCTGGCTCTACTGTCTCACTCTGGCCCTGCTGTCTCCCTCTGGTCCTGCTGTCTCCCTCTGGCCCTGCTGTCTCCCTCTGGTTCTACTGTCTCACTCTGGCCCTGCTGTCTCCCTCTGGCCCTGCTGTCTCCCTCTGGCCCTACCGTCTCCCTCTGGCCCTGCTGTCTCCCTCTGGTCCTGCTGTCTCCCTCTGGCCCTGCTGTCTCCCTCTGGCTCTACTGTCTCACTCTGGCCCTGCTGTCTCCCTCTGGCCCTGCTGTCTCCCTCTGGCTCTACTGTCTCACTCTGGCCCTGCTGTCTCCCTCCGGCCCTACCGTCTCCCTCTGGCCCTGCTGTCTCCCTCAGGTCCTGCTGTCTCCCTCTGGCCTGCTGTCTCCTGAAGGCTCTGCTGTCTCCTGAAGGCTCTGCTGTCTCCTGAAGACTCTGCTGTCTCCTGAATGCCTGCTGTCTCCTGAAGACTCTGCTGTCTCCTGAAGGCTCTGCTGTCTCCTGAAGGCTCTGCTGTCTCCTGAAGGCCTGCTGTCTCCTGAAGACTCTGCTGTCTCCTGAAGGCTCTGCTGTCTCCTGAAGGCTCTGCTGTCTCCTGAAGGCTCTGCTGTCTCCTAAAGGCTCTGCTGTCTCCCTCTGGCCTGCTGTCTCCTGAAGGCTGTGTTGTCTCCTGAAGGCCTGCTGTCTCCTGAAGGCCCTGCTGTCTCCTGAAGGCTGTGTTGTCTCCTGAAGGCCTGCTGTCTCCTGAAGGCCCTGCTGTCTCCCTCTGGCCTGCTGTCTCCTGAAGACTCTGCTGTCTCCTGAAGGCTCTGCTGTCTCCTAAAGGCTCTGCTGTCTCCCTCTGGCCTGCTGTCTCCTGAAGGCTGTGCTGTCTCCTGAAGGCTGTGCTGTCTCCTGAAGGCCTGCTGTCTCCTGAAGGCCCTGCTCTCTCCCTCTGGCCTGCTGTCTCCTGAAGGCCTGCTGTCTCCCTCTGGCCTGCTGTCTCCCTTTGGCCCTACGGTCTCCTGAAGGCCTGCTGTCTCCCTCTGGCCTGCTGTCTCCCTCTGGCCTGCTGTCTCCTGAAGGCTCTGCTGTCTCCTGAAGGCTCTACTTTCTCCTGAAGGCTCTGCTGTCTCCTGAAGACTCTGCTGTCTCCTGAAGGCTCTGCTGTCTCCTGAAGGCTCAGCTGTCTCCTGAAGGCCTGCTGTCTCCTGAAGACTCTGCTGTCTCCTTAAGGCCTGCTGTCTCCTGAAGACTCTGCTGTCTCCTGAAGGCCCTGCTGTCTCCCTCTGGCTCTGCTGTGTCCTGAAGGCCTGCTGTCTCGTGAAGGCTCTGCTGTCTCCTGAAGGCTTTGCTGTCTCCTGAAGGCCTGCTGTCTCCTGAAGGCCTGCTGTCTCCTGAAGGCCTGCTGTCTCCTGAAGGCTCTGCTGTCTGCTGAAGGCTCTGCTGTCTCCTGAAGGCTCTGCTGTCTCCTGAAGACTCTGCTGTCTCCTGAAGGCTCTGCTGTCTCCTGAAGACTCTGCTGTCTCCTGAAGGCTCTGCTGTCTCCTGAAGGCCTGCTGTCTCCTGAAGACTCTGCTGTCTCCTGAAGGCCTGCTGTCTCCTGAAGACTCTGCTGTCTCCTGAAGGCCCTGCTGTCTCCTGAAGGCTCTGCTGTGTCCTGAAGGCCTGCTGTCTCCTGAAGGCTCTGCTGTCTCCTGAAGGCTCTGCTGTCTCCTGAAGGCCTGCTGTCTCCTGAAGGCTCTGCTGTCTCCTGAAGGCCTCCTGTCTCCTGAAGGCCTTCTGTCTCCTGAAGGCTCTGCTGTCTGCTGAAGGCTCTGCTGTCTCCTGAAGACTCTGCTGTCTCCTGAAGGCTCTGCTGTCTCCTGAAGACTCTGCTGTCTCCTGAAGGCTCTGCTGTCTCCTGAAGGCTCAGCTGTCTCCTGAAGGCCTGCTGTCTCCTGAAGACTCTGCTGTCTCCTGAAGGCCTGTTGTCTCCTGAAGACTCTGCTGTCTCCTGAAGGCCCTGCTGTCTCCTGAAGGCTCTGCTGTGTCCTGAAGGCCTGCTGTCTCCTGAAGGCTCTGCTGTCTCCTGAAGGCTCTGCTGTCTCCTGAAGGCCTGCTGTCTCCTGAAGGCTCTGCTGTCTCCTGAAGGCCTGCTGTCTCCTGAAGGCCTGCTGTCTCCTTAAGGCTCTGCTGTCTCCTGAAGGCTCTGCTGTCTCCTGAAGACTCTGCTGTCTCCTGAAGGCCCTGCTGTCTCCTGAAGGCCCTGCTGTGTCCTGAAGGCCTGCTGTCTCCTGAAGGCTCTGCTGTCTCCTGAAGGCTCTGCTGTCTCCTGAAGGCCTGCTGTCTCCTGAAGGCTCTGCTGTCTCCTGAAGGCCTGCTGTCTCCTGAAGGCCTGCTGTCTCCTGAAGGCTCTGCTGTCTGCTGAAGGCTCTGCTGTCTCCTGAAGGCCTGCTGTCTCCTGAAGGCCTGCTGTCTCCTGAAGACTCTGCTGTCTCCTGAAGGCTCTGCTGTCTCCTGAAGGCTCTGCTGTCTCCTGAAGGCTCTGCTGTCTCCTGAAGGCCTGCTGTCTCCTGAAGACTCTGCTGTCTCCTGAAGGCTCTGCTGTCTCCTGAAGGCTCTGCTGTCTCCTGAAGGGCTGCGGTCTCCTGAAGACTCTGCTGTCTCCTGAAGGCCTGCTGTCTCCTGAAGACTCTGCTTTCTCCTGAAGGCTCTGCTGTGTCCTGAAGGCCTGCTGTCTGCTGAAGGCTCTGCTGTCTCCTGAAGACTCTGCTGTCTCCTGAAGACTCTGCTGTCTCCTGAAGGCTCTGCTGTCTCCTGAAGGCTCTGCTGTCTCCTGAAGGCCTGCTGGCTGATGGTGAAGAAGAGGCAGGGGGCTTTTTCCCACAGTGAGAGATTGACGCCATTAGAGTTTCTGCTGTGACCAGAGAGTCAGTCAAGGTCAGCGTGACAGCTGCAGAAAGACACATAGATTTCTTGCAGCGTGTGATAAGCCGAAGGCAGGCGCACACACATATTTCAGATGCTTTGTGGCGATAAACTCCGTCACTGCAGCAGCCTGGAGGAAGTGATTAAAGCACTTTGTCTTCACTCATACCCACCTTGTCCCATCCTCGTCTCTGATCCCTATCTGAACTGTGTTTGCCCAGACAATGCAGAATACAGCGATCTCCCCAGAACCTCTGCACCGCCTCTGCACCGCCTCTCCACCATTTCTCCACCGCCTCTCCATCGTTTCTCCACCGTTTCTCCACCGCCTCTCCACCGTTTCTCCACTGCCTCACCACCACCTCTTCACCGTTTCTCCACCGCCTCTGCACCGCCTCTCCACCGTTTCTCCACCGCCTCTCCACCGTTTCTCCACTGCCTCGCCACCGCCTCTCCACCGTTTCTCCACCGCCTCTGCACCGCCTCTCCACCGTTTCTCCACCGCCTCTCCACCGTTTTTCCACTGCCTCGCCACCGCCTCTCCACCGTTTCTCCACCGCCTCTCCACCGTTTCTCCACTGCCTCACCACCACCTCTTCACCGTTTCTCCACCGCCTCTGCACCGCCTCTCCACCGTTTCTCCACCGCCTCTCCACCGTTTCTCCACCGCCTCTCCACCGTTTCTCCACTGCCTCACCACCACCTCTCCACCGTTTCTCCACTGCCTCACCACCACCTCTTCACCGTTTCTCCACCGCCTCTGCACCGCCTCTCCACCGTTTCTCCACCGCCTCTCCACCGTTTCTCCACCGCCTCTCCACCGTTTCTCCACTGCCTCACCACCACCTCTCCACCGTTTCTCCACTGCCTCACCACCACCTCTCCACCGTTTCTCCACTGCCTCGCCACCGCCTCTCCACCGTTTCTCCACCGTTTCTCCACCGCCTCTCCACCGTTTCTCCACCGCCTCTCCACCGTTTCTCCACTGCCTCGCCACCGCCTCTCCACCGTTTCTCCACCGCCTCTCCACCGTTTCTCCACCGCCTCTCCACCGTTTCTCCACCACCTCTCCACCGTTTCTCCACCACCTCTCCACCGTTTCTCCACCGCCTTTCCACCGTTTCTCCACCACCTCTCCACCGCCTCTCCACCGCCTCTCCACCGTTTCTCCACCGCCTCTGCACCGCCTCTCCACCGTTTCTCCACCGCCTCTCCACTGTTTTTCCACTGCCTCGCCACCGCCTCTCCACCGTTTCTCCACCACCTCTCCACCGTTTCTCCACCGCCTCTCCACCGTTTTTCCACTGCCTCGCCACCGCCTCTCCACCGTTTCTCCACCACCTCTCCACCGTTTCTCCACCGCCTTTCCACTGTTTCTCCACCGCCTCTCCACCGCCTCTCCACTGCCTCTCCACCGTTTCTCCACCGTTTCTCCACCGCCTCTCCACCACTTTTCCTCACGACACTGACTCTCAAGTGAGGAGCTGGTTTAGAAACAGCATGCTGGAGACAGAGTGTCAAGTCATCACCTCATTTATGAATTAAGACTTCAAATATCCATTTGTGAACAGGCTGTTCCACTATCTTCGTTTTAAAACACTACGACGACCAAGGCTGTACTTTTGACCGATGTGGATTTTCAAACTTTAATAACTTTGTAAAAAAAGAAGAAAAAAAATAAAGATACAGACCTGCCGCTCCCTGAATATTTGCATAAAAATGAGTTTTAGATCAACTGCACAAAACCTGACGAACTTGATGCTTTGTCATAGTTAACTGTTGACTCCACGAGACTCCCGTCACTGTGCAGCAGGAGGGTCTGAGTACGTATAGTGGGGGAGAATCCCTCTCTCCTTACATCTGCTGTTTCTGGAAGAATCTAAAGAGAAAAATCACAGCCCACATTTTGTGAAAGCTTCTTGAAAATCAGGGAAGCTCCAAGTTGTGGGTTTCTGAGGGCATAGAACATCAAATACTTCCAGGAGAGGTACAAAGCATTGTAGGGGTTTGAACTTTCCTCGGGAGAATATGGCTGCTCTGAAATTATGAATTACCTTGAGCTAAAAACAAGAAGTACGGTGAAGCAAGCTTACCAGCAACCCTGAGAGCCATGTCGGAGTCCTCGACAATGACTGTACGTCGAGGGCGAATTTGGGAATGTGAAGCACAGGATGTGTCCTGCGGAGTCGATGAATCACAGCGCTTCCATAAATATTGTACTTCAATATTCCCCCTTATTGACTCATACTAAAGCATTCCTTACTCACCCTGTGAGGTCGCATATTAATCCCAAAAGCTGTTCCTCTGGATGGCGAACCTCATAGGGGAATTTCTTTAACTGGTCTGTATTCCGATTTCCTGTCAATGCGGAAGTCGCCATGACGTGTCGCCCCCTGGCGAATGCAGCAGCGTGGCCCAGCTGTGTGCACAGCTGTTTACTCTGCGCTGCCGCCACGACGGCGGCCTGGGAGGAGCTGGAAAGGCTGTAGCAGGAAGGTGGAACAGCATCTCCCCCAAACACGGGTGCAGACGTGGCATGGCGGGCGGTGTGAGGAAGACCGGAAGACGGGTGCAGACGTGGCATGGCGGGCGGTGTGAGGAAGACCGGAAGACGGGTGCAGACGTGGCATGGCGGGCGGTGTGAGGAAGACCGGAAGACGGGTGCAGACGTGGCATGGCGGGCGGTGTGAGGAAGACCGGAAGACGGGTGCAGACGTGGCATGGCGGGCGGTGTGAGGAAGACCGGAAGACGGGGGCGACGTGGCATGGCGGGCGGTGTGAGGAAGACCGGAAGACGGGTACAGACGTGGCATGGCGGTCGTTGTGGGTAAGACCGGAAGACGGGTGCAGACGTGGCATGGCGGGCGGTGTGAGGAAGACCGGAAGACGGGTGCAGACGTGGCATGGCGGGCGATGTGAGGAAGACCGGAAGACGGGTGCAGACGTGGCATGGCGGGCGGTGTGAGGAAGACCGGAAGACGGGTGCAGACGTGGCATGGCGGGCGGTGTGAGGAAGACCGGAAGACGGGTGCAGACGTGTCATGGCGGGCGGTGTGAGGAAGACCGGAAGACGGGTATAGGCGTGGCATGGTGGGCGGTGTGAGGAAGACCGGAAGACGGGTGCAGACGTGGCATGGCGGGCGGTGTGAGGAAGACCGGAAGACGGGTGCAGACGTGGCATGGCGAGCGGTGTGAGGAAGACCGGAAGACGGGTGCAGACGTGGCATGGCGGGCGGTGTGAGGAAGACCGGAAGACGGGTGCAGACGTGGCATGGCGGGCGGTGTGAGGAAGACCGGAAGACGGGTGCAGACGTGGCATGGCGGGCGGTGTGAGGAAGACCGGAAGACGGGTGCAGACGTGGCATGGCGGGCGGTGTGAGGAAGACCGGAAGACGGGTATAGGCGTGGCATGGTGGGCGGTGTGAGGAAGACCGGAAGACGGGTGCAGACGTGGCATGGCGGGCGGTGTGAGGAAGACCGGAAGACGGGTGCAGACGTGGCATGGCGGGCGGTGTGAGGAAGACCGGAAGACGGGTGCAGACGTGGCATGGCGGGCGGTGTGAGGAAGACCGGAAGACGGGTGCAGACGTGGCATGGCGGGCGGTGTGAGGAAGACCGGAAGACGGGTGCAGACGTGGCATGGCGGGCGGTGTGAGGAAGACCGGAAGACGGGTGCAGACGTGGCATGGCGGGCGGTGAGAGTTCTTTGTGCTGCAAGTTCAGACAGGAATGGGTTAATGGCCGCTGGGAGGTCGCTGTGCTCTCTAGGCTCTGGCAGCCTGCTAGCCGTCTCGTCTGTACTGTCTTCTGTGTGAACGATACCTACCAACTCGCTGTCTCACGTGTTTGGCCTGACTGGAGGGATCTCCCCGCTTCCGGTGTTTTCACGTTTGCGCCGGCCTCACCCACTGCCGTCCATGCAGGGTCGTTGCCCACGTCTACGTTTAAGTTTTGTGTTCGTTGGATCGGCTGGGGGAGCCTGGTCTGCTGCATGCTGTGGGGCCCGGGACCACGGCCCTGCCCGGAGCCCGGAGCTGCACCCGCGGAGGAAGCACCGAGGGCGGTCTGACAGGACGCGGAAGCGGGGCGGGCTAAGCTAACTGCTAACCTGTGATTTTTTTATTTTTATTTTTTTTTGCATATCTGTCTTAGTTTGGGTATGTGTGTTAGGTTGGGTATGTGGGTTAGTGTGGATAAGTGTGTTAGTTTGGATATGTGTGTTAGTTTGGATATGTGTGTTAGTTTGGATATGTGTGTTAGTTTGGATATGTGTGTTAGTTTGGATATGTGTGTTAGTTTGGGTATGTGTGTTAGGTTGGGTATGTGTGTTAGTTTGGATATGTGTGTTAGGTTGGGTATGTGTGTTAGGTTGGGTATGTGTGTTAGTGTGGATATGTGTGTTAGGTTGGGTATGTGTGTTAGGTTGGGTATGTGTGTTAGGTTGGGTATGTGTGTTAGTTTGGATATGTGTGTTAGTTTGGATATGTGTGTTAGTTTGGATATGTGTGTTAGTTTGGGTATGTGTGTTAGGTTGGGTATGTGGGTTAGTGTGGATATGTGTGTTAGGTTGGGTATGTGGGTTAGTGTGGATATGTGTGTTAGGTTGGGTATGTGTGTTAGGTTGGGTATGTGTGTTAGGTTGGGTATGTGTGTTAGTGTGGATATGTGTGTTAGGTTGGGTATGTGTGTTAGGTTGGGTATGTGTGTTAGGTTGGGTATGTGTGTTAGTGTGGATATGTGTGTTAGGTTGGGTATGTGTGTTAGGTTGGGTATATGTGTTAGGTTGGGTGTGTGTGTTAGTGTGGGTATGTGTGTTAGTTTGGATATGTGTGTTAGTTTGGATATGTGTGTTAGTGTGGATATGTGTGTTAGGTTGGATATGTGTGTTAGGTTGGGTATGTGTGTTAGTGTGGATATGTGTGTTAGGTTGGGTATGTGTGTTAGTGTGGGTATGTGTGTTAGGTTGGGTGTGTGTGTTAGGTTGGGTATGTGTGTTAGGTTGGGTATGTGTGTTAGGGTGGATATGTGTGTTAGGTTGGGTGTGTGTGTTAGGTTGGGTGTGTGTGTTAGGTTGGGTGTGTGTGTTAGTGTGGATATGTGTGTTAGTGTGGGTATGTGTGTTAGGTTGGGTGTGTGTGTTAGGTTGGGTGTGTGTGTTAGTGTGGATATGTGTGTTAGTGTGGATATGTGTGTTAGTGTGGATATGTGTGTTAGTGTGGATATGTGTGTTAGGTTGGGTATGTGTGTTAGGTTGGGTGTGTGTGTTAGTGTGGATATGTGTGTTAGTGTGGGTATGTGTGTTAGGTTTGGTATGTGTGTTAGGGCACACACATGCTGCCCTGGCCTGCTGCAAGGAAGCCTCATCTCACGCCTCCCCCTCACCAGGTGCAGTGTACAGGAGGTGCATATCAAGACCTCTCTGTGGATCAGGGCCCTTGTTCTGCTGCTGGGGGACAGGGGAGAGGTCTATCTACTGGGAACCCCTTGGGTTTTGTGTTTCTGTCTATCTGTCTGTGCCGGACTCCCTCTGTCCCAGATAGCAAACTTGCTGTAGTCCGGACCCGTCCCACACCAACACTTTCATCCGGCCCACATACCACATGGAATGATGGCACTTGGGCGGTGCATGAGTTCAAAGGTCAGGAGCTCGAACTTGTCCTTTCATTTCCTGCTCCTGCACACGTGGAATGAAACGACACGCCCTTTCCCCAGCCCACAGCCGTGCAACACACACACACACACACACACACACACACACACACACACACACACACACACACACACACACACACACACACACACACACACACACACACATTAACACTGTCCAGGAGAAGAAGACCAGCCAGGGTGACTGTGGGAACTTCCGGTCTACATGGGCTAGCAGTTAGCTTAGCCTGCCCCGCTCCGGCGTCCTGTCAGACCGCCCTCGGTGTTTCCTCTTCGGGCGCAGCTCCAGGCAGGGCCGTGGTCCCTGGGCCCACAGGACACAAGAGACGAGACTACCCCAGCTGGTCCAGAACCAGCTCTCCCAGCTGATCCAGAACCAGCTCTCCCAGCCATCACACGAAGACAAATTTAGACGCAGACGTGAAACTACGCGATGATCTTCCTTCTTTATTTTACTCATTTTACAAATGTGTCTCTCTGAGGACACAGGCAGTCACTATATATAGACCCCACCCTTATAAACAATACAGTGACTGCAGGTACCCCCACCCTTATAAACAATACAGTGGCTGCAGGTACCCCCACCCTTATAAACAATACAGTGACTGCAGGTACCCCCACCCTTATAAACAATACAGTGTCTGCAGGTGTCCCCACCCTTATAAACAATACAGTGTCTGCAGATACCCCCACCCTTATAAACAATACAGTGACTGCAGGTACCCCACCCTTATAAACAATACAGTGGCTGCAGGTACCCCCACCCTTATAAACCATACAGTGACTGCAGGTACCCCCACCCTTATAAACAATACAGTGTCTGCAGGTACCCCCACCCTTATAAACAATACAGTGACTGCAGGTACCCCCACCCTTATAAACAATACAGTGACTGCAGGTGTCCCACCCTTATAAACAATACAGTGACTGCAGGTACCCCCACCCTTATAAACAATACAGTGACTGCAGGTACCCCCACCCTTATAAACAATACAGTGGCTGCAGGTACCCCCACCCTTATAAACAATACAGTGACTGCAGGTACCCCCACCCCTATAAACAATACAGTGACTGCAGGTGTCCCACCCTTATAAACAATACAGTGACTGCAGGTACCCCCACCCTTATAAACAATACAGTGACTGCAGGTACCCCCACCCTTATAAACAATACAGTGACTGCAGGTACCCCCACCCTTATAAACAATACAGTGACTGCAGGTGTCCCACCCTTATAAACCATACAGTGGCATAACGAGCCAAACCAACGACCAGTTTCATATGCAAATAAGGGCGTGACCATTGACCACGTGTACTGTTCACAGAGGGTTGGGGAAGTTGTAACACGGTGACGGAGGTACTCTCAGCCCCCCCCCCCCCCCCCGTTCAGGGATGGTCGTTCCCCCTTAACCAGGATGGCCTCTTTGACTCCCCGTTCAAACCATCGTTCCACATAATGTCGTGATTGATTTCGCGGACACACAAGCAGAAACACAGGATATTTGGGACAGACTGGTGAGCTGCGGGGCGGGGGGGGGGGTGGGGGGAGGGCGGTGCTTCTTCCTTTCAGAGTGAAGCTTCACAGATAAATGCCTGCGTGCCAGCACCCTGAACTCTGCAGGGACCCAGCGCGTCTGCGAGCCGGATATCACCGGAGCTTAAATAAGGAAGCGTGATGCCAGATGAAAGAAGGCACCTCACAGGCTGCTATTACAGCCCTACTTTAAGAATAGAGCTGTCAGAGGAGGGTGGAGAGGGGGGTGGGGTGGTGGGGTGGGGGTGCAGTCAGAGCGAGCAGCAGCACTTCCGCCGCTCCGGCTAAATGAGAGGCGAGGGCTGCTGAGACCTGATCGGTAGGTGCAGCGTGGCGCGAGCTGATGAAGCAAAGCTCACTTCGCTCAAGGTGGAGTGGCGCCACTGTCATCCGCCCAGCACCGGAAGTCAAGAAGAAACCCGCCCACAGCCCACTCCTGCGGTGTCTCCTGAAGACAGGGGGGAGGACGCAGGGACGTGCGGAGGGAGGCGGAGGACTGAAATCAATCTCGCGGCGCGGGCGTGCGTGCGGAGGGCCGCGCGGCCCGGCGAGCTGCAGCCTGGCGCCTCGCCTCGCAGTGACGGCGCAGAGTAATGACGCCACGCCGGGCGGCGATTAGCCTGCGCCATTTGTCTTCTCTGGCCACTCACACGCCGGGAGAAGGCTTTATCTGGGAGCCACAGCGCGGTGTGTGTGTGTGTGTGTGTGTGTGTGTGTGTGTGTGTGTGTGTGTGTGTGTGTGTGTGTGTGTGTGTGTGTGTGTGTGTGTGTGTGCGTGTGTGTGTGTGTGTAAATGAATGATGGAGCGAGCGAGTAAGACAGAGAGCAGGACAGAAGGGAAGAGCTACAGTAGCAGTTGTGTTACGATGCTGTGGATATGACAGACCCACAACCACAGCTTATACACACCCCTGTTGTTTCACTTGTTAACACTTTCCCTCAGCAAGCTTTTGCAGGTGGAAACTGTCCGCAGTGTGTTGTTTAAAGCAACGGGCGCATAAGTTATTCACCTAATGCATAAGCATATGTCGCCTCTTTCACTCACTCCATCTATATATATAGACCACACACACACACACACATATATGTGTGCGTGTGTGTGTGTGTGGTCTATATATATGTGTGTGTGTGTGTGTGTGTGTGTGTATGTGTATAGTCTATATATATAATATATATATATGTGTGTGTGTGTATGTAGTCTATATATATATATATATATATATATATATATATATATATACGTGTGTGTGTGTGTGTGTGTGTGGTCTATATATATGTGTGTGTGTGTGTGTGTGTGTGTGTGTGTGTAGTCTATATATATATATGTGTGTGTGTGTGTGGTGTATATATATATATATATATATATATATATATATATATATGTGTGTGTGTGTGTGTGTAGTCTATATATATATATATATATATATATATACGTGTGTGTGTGTGTGTGTGTGGTCTATATATATGTGTGTGTGTGTGTGTGTGTGTGTGTGTGTGTGTGTGTGTGTAGTCTATATATATATACGTGTGTGTGTGTGGTGTATATATATATATATATATATATGTGTGTGTGTGTGTGTGTAGTCTATATATATATATATATATATATATATATATATATATATATATATATATATATATGTGTGTGTGTGTGTGTGTGTGTGGGGGGTCTATATATATATGTGTATGTATATAGTATATAGACTACACACACACACACACACACACACACACATATATATATATATATATATATATATATATATATATATATATATATATATATATATATATATATATATATAAATTACAGCCCTGTACACACAAAGTGCTCTCCGGTTCACATGTGGGTGTGTCAACAAACGTGATTAGGTATCGGCAGGCGAGGAATCATAATTCTCTGAGTGCAGCGTTAATTAGCAGTAACCCAATGATGTGTTGGCTTAGATGGATGTTCCCATTTGTGCAGTATGAGCATTAACACACATTGTGCTGTGTTTGGCGGTGCGTGATGTGTGTGTAATGCTGTCAGCAGCCCGAGGACGGTGGACACGGTTGTGTGGTTGGACTTATGTGGGGGTAATGCCGCTCTTCTCAGTTTTGCTGTCCCGTAATTTACATTTCCTGCAGGATTAAAAGCCAACGTGTTGTGTGGTGCAGCTCATGCGCGGCGGCGGCGGCGGCGGCGGCGGCGGCGGCAGCATATGGCCCTCACACACCTCCCTCCCTGCAGCCACGTGTGGGGCCGAGGAGCTGCAGCAGGGGAAGGGGAGCAGTGCCTCAGCCTGAGGGTCGCCCACCGCTTTTCTACCTCATTCAATTAATCAAGACCTTGATTAGGCTGACACCGGTTCCCCATGGTAACCAAGACTGGGCAGCTTGATCAGCTGAGCTGCCACTCTGCTGCTGCGAGGCTCATGCTGATGCAGATCAGACTGAGGCGGATCAGCCTGGACTCGCCGCAGTTGGGCAGATGTGCTGGTTAGCATGCGGTCCAGCAGCTGGAAGGTTGCTGGTCCTTCCCCCTCAGCTGCTGCAGACGTAGGCGCTGTGTGTCGGGCAGCGTTTGCTGACGGCTCATCACCGGATATTGCAGAAGTGCTCTTGAGCAAAGTAAATGACCCACTAACCAACGTAGGTTCAACTCCAGAAACACCGAGCAGCAGTGAGCCCTAGTTTGCCCTCTGACCTGCCTCTGCAACATGTGTGTGTGTGTGTGTGTGTGTGTGTGTGTGTTTGGATGAGTTGTATGAACGGCCTCTCGCTGTACTTTAATGGACAACCACACAAGACTTGTCTTCACCTGGACAGACACACCACTGCAGGAGGACCAACCTGTCTCTGTCTTTCATCGCCTTTGGAGTCTCATGATGCTAATTTCCAGGGTCGTGTGCTGGTCTGTTCTGTTGCCTACCAACAGGGGCACGACCCCGGCACGGTGGTGCAGCGGTTAGCGCGGCCGCCTCACAGCAAGAAGGTCGTGGGTTCGAGCCCCGGGGTAGTCCAGCCTTGGTGGGTGGTCCCGGGTCGTCCTCTGTGTGGAGTTTGCATGTTCTCCCCGTGTCTGCGTGGGTTTCCTCCCACAGTCCAAACACATGGAGGTCAGGTGGATCAGCCGTACTACAGCGTTGCTAGGTGTGTGTGTGTGTGTGTGGGGGGGGGGGGGGCTGTGATGAGGGCCAGGGTGTCTCGCTGCCCAGGGATGCTGGGATAGGCCCCAGCATCCCTGAGAGCGGGATAAGCGGTTCAGCTAATGGATGAACCAACATGGGAATCGCCAGTTTGAATCCCTATGTAACCTCCGGCTTGGTCGGGCGTCCCTACAGACACAATGGGCCGAGTCTGTGGGTGTGTGTCCTGGTTGCTGCACTAGCGCCTCCTCTGGTCAGTCGGGGCGCCTGTTTGGGGGGGAGGGGGCTGGGGGAACAGCGTGATCCTCCCACGTGCTACGTCCCCCTGGTGAAACTCCTCACTGTCAGGTGAAAAGAAGCGGCTGGTGACTCCACATGTATGGGAGGAGGCATGTGGTAGTCTGCAGCACCTCCCCGGATCGGCTGGCGGAGGAGGTGGAGCAGAGACCGGGACGGCTCGGGGGAGTGGGGTAATTGGAAGGATGCGACTGAGAAAAAGGGGTCTCTGGTTAAAGAAGGAAAGCAGATATCAGCAGTAAAATGTTCTGGCCCCTCTGGCAGACGGACGTGCTTGTTTCAGGAAAGTGTGCTGGTGTCCCGGTCTTCCGACTTGCTACGAGGACTTTTCCCTCCACAGGGAAGAAGAGCTGAAATCAGGAATGTTGACTCGAGACATTTCCTGTTAAACGTCTCTAAGGAAGCAATGAGAACTGCTGGTGGAGTAAAGCATCTTACACTCAACATTTCTACTTCAACATCTTTCCGGAAAAAAGAGGACAGCACGGTGGCCCAGAGGGCAGCCCGGTGGCCCAGGGGTCAGCACGGTGGCCCAGTGGGCAGCACGATGGCCCGGGGGTCAGCACGGTGGCCCAGAGGGCAGCACGGTGGCCCAGAGGGCAGCACGGTGGCCCAGAGGGCAGCACGGTGGCCCAGTGGGCAGCACGGTGGCCCAGAGGACAGCACGGTGGCCCGGGGGTCAGCACAGTGGCCCAGTGGGCAGCACAGTGGCCCAGTGGGCAGCACAGTGGCCCAGAGGGCAGCACGGTGGCCCAGTGGGCAGCACGGTGGCCCAGAGGGCAGCACGGTGGCCCAGTGGGCAGCACGGTGGCCCAGAGAGCAGCACAGTGGCCCAGTGGGCAGCACGGTGGCCAAGTGGGCAGCACGATGGCCCGGGGGTCAGCACGGTGGCCCAGAGGGCAGCACGGTGGCCCAGTGGGCAGCACGGTGGCCCAGAGGGCAGCACTGTGGCCCAGTGGGCAGCACGGTGGCCCAGAGGGCAGCACGGTGGCCCAGTGGGCAGCACAGTGGCCCAGTGGGCAGCACGGTGGCCCAGAGGACAGCACGATGGCCCGGGGGTCAGCACGGTGGCCCAGAGGGCAGCACGGTGACCCAGTGGGCAGCACGGTGGCCCAGAGGGCAGCACGGTGGCCCAGTTGGCAGCACGGTGGCCCAGAGGGCAGCACGGTGGCCCAGAGGACAGCACGGTGGCCCGGGGGTCAGCACAGTGGCCCAGTGGGCAGCACGGTGGCCCAGAGGGCAGCACGGTGGCCCAGAGGACAGCACGGTGGCCCGGGGGTCAACACGGTGGCCCGGGGGTCAGCACGGTGGCCTCACAGCAAGAAGGTCCTGGGTTTCGAACCCCAGGTCGTCCCAGGTCCCTTCTGTGTGGAGTTTGCTTGTTCTCCCCGTGTCTGCCTGCGTGGGTTTCCCCCCACAGTCCAAAGACACGCATGTTATGGTTAATACTCCTGCCCGTGCCCCTGAGCAAGGCAGCGGGAAGAAGAGCTGGAGTTGCAGCTGCACCCTGCCCCTCTACAGTGGGCTGGTTACATGCAGAGAACACAGCCGCTGTAGCCGCACCGCGGCGCCGTGACGTCATAAGGCGGCTTCCCGCCGCCGCCTTCTCTGAAGAACGTGCAGCTCTTTCTCTCTCTGCACCACGGCCTCCCAAATAAAGTTCCTCTTTTGATGTTTGACCTTTCTTTTCTCTCTCTCAAGGTTAGTTAGACGGGGAAATCACTCCGGACCCTGGGCCAACTGCTCGGGAGACCTGCGGTTCTGAGATCCATCTCGTGGACTGTGATGGCCCGGCCATTTGGCCCGCCTCCTCGAGAAAGATGCGAACAGGCCAGATGGAGGGGTAATCACGGAAGCAACAGGCAGCCAGAGCTCCCGAGTCTGCCCCGCCTGTCTGGAGACGAGATGGCAAATATGCTCCTTCCTTCTTATTGGACCGCCTCACCCTCCCTGTCCGTCCGTCCATCTGTCCGTCTCTCCGTCAGACTGTCTATCGGACTCTAAATTGATCTTAATGACTGGCTGCTGGGGTGTGTGTCTTCTGGCCTGTCTGACTGTTCGCCTGGCTGTCGGCTGGCTGGGCCATCTGTCATGGGATTTCCGTGAGCCTTTTGTTTTTCAGTTTGCCATCCTCGTCTTAGCTCGTGTTCTCCAGCTTCCTGTCTGTCTGGCTGGTGCTGGCTGGTGCTGGCTGGTGCTGACAGGTGCTGACAGGTGCTGACAGGTGCTGACAGGTGCTGGCTGGTGCCGACAGGTGCTGACAGGTGCTGACAGGTGCTGACAGGTGCTGGCTGGTGCTGACAGGTGCTGACAGGTGCTGACAGGTGCTGGCTGGTGCCGGCAGGTGCTGGCTGGTGCTGACAGGTGCTGGCTGGTGCTGACAGGTGCTGACAGGTGCTGACAGGTGTTGACAGGTGCTGACAGGTGCTGGCTGGTGCTGGCAGGTGCTGACAGGTGCTGGCAGGTGCTGGCTGGTGCTGGCAGGTGCTGGCAGGTTCCTGTTGGTGCTGGCAGGTGCCGGTTGGTGCTGGTAGGTGCCGGCTGGTGCTGGTAGGTGCTGACAGGTGCTGACAGGTGCTGGCTGGTGCCGGCAGGTGCTGGCTGGTGCTGGCTGGTGCAGGTGAGGTGCAGGTGAGGTGCTGGCTGGTGTAGGTGAGGTGCCGGTGAGGTGCAGGTGAGGTGTTGGAGGTAACGTTGGGGCAGTAAACATGTCGGCATATCTTCTCTCTGTTCCGGGTGTCTCTCTGTTCCCTCCCCCGCAGGGGGGCAGGTACATAAGATAAAGTGAGTATTTACGGTCAACAGTGCTGAGGTTTGAATCCGGTGGGATTAACCCGTGAGATGCTCGGTGAAATAATATTGCACTTTATAGATGACCTGTGACCTTTTTGTCATTCAGAATCCCCCTGTCCTGATACTGCTAGAAGAAAGACGAAGAGGGACGCCACCTTGTTTTGTCATTGTACAGGTCACCATGAATGTGTTCTCTGCCTTTAACCGCTAGGGGCAGTGGTGCAGCACCTGGCGACCTACTCCAGTTCTTCTTTCGACTGCCTTGCTCAGGGGCACAGGCAGGAGTATCAACCCTAACATGCATGTCTTTTTTTTAGCCCCCCCCCCTTTTTTTCCCTCCCCAATACTACTTGGCCAATTACCCCACTCTCCCGAGCCGTCCCGGTCGCTGCTCCACCCCCTCTGCTGCAGACTACCACATGCCTCCTCCCATGCATGTGGAGTCACCAGCCGCTTCTTTTCACCTGGCGGTGAGGAGTTTCACTAGGGGGACGTAGCGCGTGGGAGGATCACGCTATTCCCCCCAGTCCCCCCCCCCCAACAGACGCCCCGACTGACCAGAGGAGGCGCTAGTGCAGCGACCAGGACACACACCCACATCCGGCTTCCCACCCGCAGACACGGTGAGTTGTGTCCGTAGGGACGCCCGACTAAGCCTTGAGTAACACGGGGATTCGAACTGGCGATTCCCGTGTTGGTAGGCAACGGAATAGACCGCTGCGCCACCCGGACGCTCCGACAGTTCTTCTTTCCATTGCCTTGCTCAGGGGCACAGGCAGGAGTACTAACCCTAACACGCATGTCTTTTTGATGGTGGGAGGAAACCCACCGCAGGCACAGGGACAACATGCAAGCTCCACCCAGAAAGGACCTGGGACGGCCTGGGGTTCGAACCCAGGACCTCGTTGTTGTGAGGCAACACTGCTGACCACTGGGCCACCGTGCCGCCCTCTTTCTTTCTTTCTCCCCCCCCCCCCAAGATTTGTCAAGCAGCATAAGGGAATTTCCGCCCTTGGACGTCATGAAGACGGCAGCGGGGATGGCAGCCTCAGTACAGCGCCCTCTACTGGCTTTGTTTATTATCCGTCTGCTCAAGCGCATTACTTTCACTAGCGAAGAGCTGCTTAGCATTTGGCAGTTAACTCCCGATAGTCTTTCACCGGTCTTCACAAACCTGGGAAGTCCTTTGGAGGCCTTGTCTGGAGGAACAGCGGCTCCCTGTGGGACATGGAGACAACGCAGACGGGGGAGCAGGACGCTGCGCTCGCGAGGCTCCGGCAGCAGGGGGTCCCAGCAGGGTCCCGCCTGGCGAATCCCCGCTCCATGCCCAACGACATGGATGCACTGCTCCTCACCAGCGGGACGAACAAGGACTCGTCCTTTGCGTCACGGAAACCTGGCTCAGCGAATCCACCGTTTTGCGCCAGAACGCTCCACACACCAGCTCGAGGTGGAGAGGGAGGACTAATTGAGCCAATTACATGGGGGATGATTAGGTGGCCAGATGGAAGAATTATGCCAGGACACCAGGGAACCCCCTACTCTTTGCGATAAGTGGCATGGGAGCTATAATGACCACCAGTGGCGGCTGGTGCTAACATTTTTTTTGGGAGGGGGCGAAATTTACCTTGGTGCAGCACACCTGACAGCTGCTTTAATGTCACGTGGTTATTAAGAAGGACAATGTAGCCTATGGATTGTATCAGGGTTCAAACCCCTGATACAGTCCATAGGCTGCCCCATCGTGTCCACTGTATAAGGGCAGGAGGGGTTGTGGGGCTGTGGGGTGGTGTATGGTGTAGTGTATGGACAATACCGAGGGAGTGCAGGAAGGAGGACACGGACAGATGGAGTCGAGCCCAGTCCGTTTACTCGCCACACAAAACAACACCGGCACAACACAATCTCTCCTGGCAACAAGCTAACAGCTAGGCCGTCGCAAACATGGCTCCCTCCCCTGGGAAACTGAACAGCGCCTCCTTCGGCACTCTGGACGTCTTCCTCAGAGGAGCAGCAGCCCCTGCTGAAGCTACCCTCCACTGTGCACCACCACAACACAGTATACACGCAATATGGTGCCATATATGGGCATAGGCTGATGACTCCTCCGCCATAACTAGTGTGTGTGTCGCAGCGACATACCTGTCGCGCGCACACGCCTGCCCGCCTCCCCCATGCTGCTGTTCTTTTCCCTTTTCCTTCTGCTTTTCTTTCTTTTCTTTGTCCTTCTGCTTTTCTTTCTTTTCTTTGTCCTTCTGCTTTTCTTTCTTTTCCCTTTTCCTTCTGCTTTTCTTTCTTTCCTTTTCCTTCTGCTTTTCTTTCTTTTCTTTGTCCTGCTTTTCTTTCTTTTCTTTGTCCTTCTGCTTTTCTTTCTTTTCTTTGTCCTTCTGCTTTTCTTTCTTTTCTTTGTCCTTCTGCTTTTCTTTCTTTCCTTTTCCTTCTGCTTTTCTTTCTTTTCTTTGTCCTGCTTTTCTTTCTTTTCTTTGTCCTTCTGCTTTTCTTTCTTTTCTTTGTCCTTCTGCTTTTCTTTCTTTTCTTTGTCCTTCTGCTTTTCTTTGTCCTTCTGCTTTTCTTTCTTTTCTTTGTCCTGCTGCTTTTCTTTCTTTTCTTTGTCCTGCTGCTTTTCTTTCTTTTCTTTGTCCTTCTGCTTTTCTTTCTTTTCTTTGTCCTGCTGCTTTTCTTTGTCCTTCTGCTTTTCTTTCTTTTCTTTGTCCTGCTTTTCTTTCTTTTCTTTGCCCTGCTTTTCTTTCTTTTCTTTGTCCTTCTGCTTTTCTTTCTTTTCTTTGTCCTTCTGCTTTTCTTTCTTTTCTTTGTCCTTCTGCTTTTCTTTCTTTTCTTTGTCCTTCTGCTTTTCTTTCTTTTCTTTGTCCTTCAGCTTTTCTTTCTTTTCTTTGTCCTTCTGCTTTTCTTTCTTTTCTTTGTCCTTCTGCTTTTCTTTCTTTTCTTTGTCCTTCTGCTTTTCTTTCTTTTCTTTGTCCTTCTGCTTTTCTTTCTTTTCTTTGTCCTGCTTTTCTTTCTTTTCTTTGTCCTGCTGCTTTTCTTTGTCCTTCTGCTTTTCTTTCTTTTCTTTGTCCTGCTGCTTTTCTATCTTTTCTTTGTCCTTCTGCTTTTCTTTCTTTTCTTTGTCCTTCTGCTTTTCTTTCTTTTCTTTGTCCTTCTGCTTTTCTTTCTTTTCTCTGTCCTGCTGCTTTTCTTTCTTTTCTTTGTCCTGCTGCTTTTCTTTCTTTTCTTTGTCCTTCTGCTTTTCTTTCTTTTCTCTGTCCTGCTGCTTTTCTTTCTTTTCTCTGTCCTGCTGCTTTTCTTTCTTTTCTTTGTCCTTCTGCTTTTCTTTCTTTTCTTTGTCCTTCTGCTTTTCTTTCTTTTCTTTGTCCTTCTGCTTTTCTTTCTTTTCTTTGTCCTTCTGCTTTTCTTTCTTTTCTTTGTCCTTCTGCTTTTCTTTCTTTTCTTTGTCCTGCTGCTTTTCTTTCTTTTCTCTGTCCTTCTGCTTTTCTTTCTTTTCTCTGTCCTTCTGCTTTTCTTTCTTTTCTTTGTCCTTCTGCTTTTCTTTCCTTTCTCTGTCCTTCTGCTTTTCTTTCTTTTCTTTGTCCTTCTGCTTTTCTTTCTTTTCTTTGTCCTTCTGCTTTTCTTTCTTTTCTTTGTCCTTCTGCTTTTCTTTCTTTTCTTTTCCTTCTACTTTTCTTTCTTTTCTTTGTCCTTCTGCTTTTCTTTCTTTTCTTTGTCCTTCTGCTTTTCTTTCTTTTCTCTGTCCTTCTGCTTTTCTTTCTTTTCTCTGTCCTTCTGCTTTTCTTTCTTTTCTTTGTCCTTCTGCTTTTCTTTCTTTTCTTTGTCCTTCTGCTTTTCTTTCTTTTCTCTGTCCTTCTGCTTTTCTTTCTTTTCTCTGTCCTTCTGCTTTTCTTTCTTTTCTCTTTCCTTCTGCTTTTCTTTCTTTTCTTTGTCCTTCTGCTTTTCTTTCTTTTCTCTGTCCTTCTGCTTTTCTTTCTTTTCTTTATCCTTCTGCTTTTCTTTCTTTTCTCTGTCCTTCTGCTTTTCTTTCTTTTCTTTGTCCTTCTGCTTTTCTTTCTTTTCTTTGTCCTTCTGCTTTTCTTTCCTTTCTCTGTCCTTCTGCTTTTCTTTCTTTTCTTTGTCCTTCTGCTTTTCTTTCTTTTCTTTGTCCTTCTGCTTTTCTTTCTTTTCTTTGTCCTTCTGCTTTTCTTTCTTTTCTCTGTCCTTCTACTTTTCTTTCTTTTCTTTGTCCTTCTGCTTTTCTTTCTTTTCTCTGTCCTGCTGCTTTTCTTTCTTTTCTTTGTCCTTCTGCTTTTCTTTCTTTTCTCTGTCCTTCTGCTTTTCTTTCTTTTCTTTGTCCTTCTGCTTTTCTTTCTTTTCTCTGTCCTTCTGCTTTTCTTTCTTTTCTTTGTCCTTCTGCTTTTCTTTCTTTTCTTTGTCCTTCTGCTTTTCTTTCCTTTCTCTGTCCTGCTGCTTTTCTTTCTTTTCTTTGTCCTTCTGCTTTTCTTTCTTTTCTTTGTCCTGCTGCTTTTCTTTCTGTTCTCTGTCCTTCTGCTTTTCTTTCTTTTCTTTGTCCTTCTGCTTTTCTTTCTTTTCTTTGTCCTTCTGCTTTTCTTTCTTTTCTTTGTCCTTCTGCTTTTCTTTCTTTTCTTTGTCCTTCTGCTTTTCTTTCTTTTCTTTGTCCTTCTGCTTTTCTTTCTTTTCTTTGTCCTTCTGCTTTTCTTTCTTTTCTTTGTCCTTCTGCTTTTCTTTCTTTTCTTTTCCTTCTACTTTTCTTTCTTTTCTTTGTCCTTCTGCTTTTCTTTCTTTTCTTTGTCCTGCTGCTTTTCCTTCTTTTCTTTGTCCTTCTGCTTTTCTTTCTTTTCTTTGTCCTTCTGCTTTTCTTTCTTTTCTTTGTCCTGCTTTTCTTTCTTTTCTTTGTCCTGCTGCTTTTCTTTGTCCTTCTGCTTTTCTTTCTTTTCTTTGTCCTGCTGCTTTTCTATCTTTTCTTTGTCCTTCTGCTTTTCTTTCTTTTCTTTGTCCTTCTGCTTTTCTTTCTTTTCTTTGTCCTTCTGCTTTTCTTTCTTTTCTCTGTCCTGCTGCTTTTCTTTCTTTTCTTTGTCCTGCTGCTTTTCTTTCTTTTCTTTGTCCTTCTGCTTTTCTTTCTTTTCTCTGTCCTGCTGCTTTTCTTTCTTTTCTCTGTCCTGCTGCTTTTCTTTCTTTTCTTTGTCCTTCTGCTTTTCTTTCTTTTCTTTGTCCTTCTGCTTTTCTTTCTTTTCTTTGTCCTTCTGCTTTTCTTTCTTTTCTTTGTCCTTCTGCTTTTCTTTCTTTTCTTTGTCCTTCTGCTTTTCTTTCTTTTCTTTGTCCTGCTGCTTTTCTTTCTTTTCTCTGTCCTTCTGCTTTTCTTTCTTTTCTCTGTCCTTCTGCTTTTCTTTCTTTTCTTTGTCCTTCTGCTTTTCTTTCCTTTCTCTGTCCTTCTGCTTTTCTTTCTTTTCTTTGTCCTTCTGCTTTTCTTTCTTTTCTTTGTCCTTCTGCTTTTCTTTCTTTTCTTTGTCCTTCTGCTTTTCTTTCTTTTCTTTTCCTTCTACTTTTCTTTCTTTTCTTTGTCCTTCTGCTTTTCTTTCTTTTCTTTGTCCTTCTGCTTTTCTTTCTTTTCTCTGTCCTTCTGCTTTTCTTTCTTTTCTCTGTCCTTCTGCTTTTCTTTCTTTTCTTTGTCCTTCTGCTTTTCTTTCTTTTCTTTGTCCTTCTGCTTTTCTTTCTTTTCTCTGTCCTTCTGCTTTTTTTTCTTTTCTCTGTCCTTCTGCTTTTCTTTCTTTTCTCTTTCCTTCTGCTTTTCTTTCTTTTCTTTGTCCTTCTGCTTTTCTTTCTTTTCTCTGTCCTTCTGCTTTTCTTTCTTTTCTTTATCCTTCTGCTTTTCTTTCTTTTCTCTGTCCTTCTGCTTTTCTTTCTTTTCTTTGTCCTTCTGCTTTTCTTTCTTTTCTTTGTCCTTCTGCTTTTCTTTCCTTTCTCTGTCCTTCTGCTTTTCTTTCTTTTCTTTGTCCTTCTGCTTTTCTTTCTTTTCTTTGTCCTTCTGCTTTTCTTTCTTTTCTTTGTCCTTCAACTTTTCTTTCTTTTCTCTGTCCTTCTACTTTTCTTTCTTTTCTTTGTCCTTCTGCTTTTCTTTCTTTTCTCTGTCCTGCTGCTTTTCTTTCTTTTCTTTGTCCTTCTGCTTTTCTTTCTTTTCTCTGTCCTTCTGCTTTTCTTTCTTTTCTTTGTCCTTCTGCTTTTCTTTCTTTTCTTTGTCCTTCTGCTTTTCTTTCTTTTCTTTGTCCTTCTGCTTTTCTTTCTTTTCTTTGTCCTTCTGCTTTTCTTTCTTTTCTTTTCCTTCTACTTTTCTTTCTTTTCTTTGTCCTTCTGCTTTTCTTTCTTTTCTTTGTCCTGCTGCTTTTCCTTCTTTTCTTTGTCCTTCTGCTTTTCTTTCTTTTCTTTGTCCTTCTGCTTTTCTTTCTTTTCTTTGTCCTTCTGCTTTTCTTTCTTTTCTTTGTCCTTCTGCTTTTCTTTCTTTTCTTTGTCCTTCTGCTTTTCTTTCTTTTCTCTGTCCTTCTACTTTTCTTTCTTTTCTTTGTCCTTCTGCTTTTCTTTCTTTTCTTTGTCCTGCTGCTTTTCTTTCTTTTCTTTGTCCTTCTGCTTTTCTTTCTTTTCTTTGTCCTGCTGCTTTTCCTTCTTTTCTTTGTCCTTCTGCTTTTCTTTCTTTTCTTTGTCCTTCTGCTTTTCTTTCTTTTCTTTGTCCTTCTGCTTTTCTTTCTTTTCTTTGTCCTGCTGCTTTTCCTTCTTTTCTTTGTCCTGCTGCTTTTCTTTCTTTTCTTTGTCCTTCTGCTTTTCTTTCTTTTCTCTGTCCTTCTGCTTTTCTTTCCTTTCTTTGTCCTTCTGCTTTTCTTTCTTTTCTTTGTCCTTCTGCTTTTCTTTCTTTTCTTTGTCCTTCTGCTTTTCTTTCTTTTCTTTGTCCTGCTGCTTTTCCTTCTTTTCTCTGTCCTGCTGCTTTTCTTTCTTTTCTTTGTCCTTCGGCTTTTCTTTCTTTTCTCTGTCCTGCTGCTTTTCTTTGTCCTTCTGCTTTTCTTTCTTTTCTTTTCCTTCTGCTTTTCTTTCTTTTCTTTGTCCTGCTGCTTTTCTTTCTTTTCTCTGTCCTTCTGCTTTTCTTTCTTTTCTATGTCCTTCTGCTTTTCTTTCTTTTCTTTGTCCTTCTGCTTTTCTTTCTTTTCTTTGTCCTTCTGCTTTTCTTTCTTTTCTTTGTCCTTCTGCTTTTCTTTCTTTTCTTTGTCCTTCTGCTTTTCTTTCTTTTCTTTGTCCTGCTGCTTTTCCTTCTTTTCTCTGTCCTGCTGCTTTTCTTTCTTTTCTTTGTCCTTCGGCTTTTCTTTCTTTTCTCTGTCCTGCTGCTTTTCTTTGTCCTTCTGCTTTTCTTTCTTTTCTTTTCCTTCTGCTTTTCTTTCTTTTCTTTGTCCTGCTGCTTTTCTTTCTTTTCTCTGTCCTTCTGCTTTTCTTTCTTTTCTATGTCCTTCTGCTTTTCTTTCTTTTCTTTGTCCTTCTGCTTTTCTTTCTTTTCTCTGTCCTGCTGCTTTTCTTTCTTTTCTTTGTCCTTCTGCTTTTCTTTCTTTTCTCTGTCCTTCTTCTTTTCTTTCTTTTCTTTGTCCTTCTGCTTTTCTTTCTTTTCTCTGTCCTGCTGCTTTTCTTTCTTTTCTTTGTCCTTCTGCTTTTCTTTCTTTTCTCTGTCCTTCTGCTTTTCTTTCTTTTCTCTGTCCTTCTGCTTTTCTTTCTTTTCTTTGTCCTTCTGCTTTTCTTTCTTTCCTCTGTCCTTCTGCTTTTCTTTCTTTTCTCTGTCCTTCTGCTTTTCTTTCTTTTCTTTGTCCTTCTGCTTTTCTTTCTTCTCTTTGTCCTTCTGCTTTTCGTTCTTTTCTTTGTCCTGCTGCTTTTCTTTCTTTTCTTTGTCCTTCTGCTTTTCTTTCTTTTCTCTGTCCTGCTGCTTTTCTTTCTTTTCTTTGTCCTTCTGCTTTTCTTTCTTTTCTCTGTCCTTCTGCTTTTCTTTCTTGTCTTTGTCCTTCTGCTTTTCTTTCTTTTCTCTGTCCTTCTGCTTTTCTTTCTTGTCTTTGTCCTTCTGCTTTTCTTTCTTTTCTTTGTCCTGCTGCTTTTCTTTCTTTTCTTTGTCCTTCTGCTTTTCTTTCTTGTCTTTGTCCTGCTGCTTTTCTTTCTTTTCTTTGTCCTTCTGCTTTTCTTTCTTTTCTTTGTCCTTCTGTTTTTTCTTTTTGTGTGTGAGTGATGTGTGCACGTGCTAGAAGCTGCTGCTGTGTACTGCAGTCAAATTCGTCGTGTGCATACACACACTTTGCCAGTAAAGCTCATTCTGGTTCTGGTTCTGGTTCTGGTTCTGATGCTGATGGTGGTAGACGAGGCGGCACACTGTTCCAGTTAACTGCGGTTTCCAGAACTGTTTTACATCACAGGAATGACGTAAGAAAACCGTCATGGATTATGGCCTCTAATGCAGACACCTCTTATACGTATTTCTTAGATTTTTGTGTGTAACCATCAAAATCAAACTGGTCATAAGCGAGCACAGGATGTGCACCTACTGAGAAATGGGCTAATCCATGCATCACAGCTCTAGCGTTGTGTTACCTGTTTGTGTTTCGTTGGGGCTTGGGGGTTTGGGCTTGGGCGTTGGGGCTTGGGGGACGCTTCTAATAGCAGTTAAAGGGGATGTTTCACCAGAGAGGGCGTTCCCTCGTGCAGCTTCACGTGACGATGCCAGACCTGCATTGTGGTCACATGTACAGTTCGTCCATAAACACACCATGCTGGTGTTCATTTACACATCTGGGACGGGGGCGCAGTGGTTAGCGCGGTCGCTTCACAGCAAGAAGGCTCTGGGTTCGAGCCCCGGGGTAGTCCAACCTTGGGGGTCGTCCTCCGTGTGGAGTTTGCATGTTCTCCCCGTGTCTGTGTGGGTTTCCTCTGGGGGCTCCGGTTTCCTCCCCCAGTCCAAAGACATGTAGGTCAGGTGAATCACCCATACTAAATTGTCCCTAGGTGTGTGTGTGTGTGTGTGTGTGTGTGTGTGTGTGTGTGTGTGTGTGTGTGTGTGTGTGTGTGTGTGTGTGTGTGTGTGTGTGTGTGTGTGGGCGCCCTGTGATGGCCTGGCGGCCTGTCCAGGGTGTCTCCCCGCCTGCTGCCCAGTGACTGCTTGGATAGGCTCCAGCGACCCTGAGAGCAGGATAAGCGGTTTGGATGATGGATGGATGGATGTATTGGACGTTACTTTCTGTGGCTCTGTAAGGTCGTCCTGTTTCCTTTTTTTCCTACCCAGGTTATGTTATATTTATTGCCCAACTGTAGATCATTTGCTACTTCAGGATCCCTAAGAACCACAAGCTGCCCTGTCCCCTCCGGGGAGGCAATCAATGATCACACCGCCCACTGTGGCGAGTGGCGCCCATGCTGCGGCGCTGCTTCCATGGTACTGTCCGGTCCAGCTCAACACTGTACCACGCAAAGACTAACGTCGATCCTGAAAGCGGTCTGGTTATCTTTTGTCCTTGGCAAACACGACACCTTCTGACTCCCCCTGAACACTGAGGTCACGTCATCATTCTGCTCCTCTGGATGTGAACAGGTTTCAGTAGATCACCGTCTGATTCGCAGAATTTTGTAACACTTCAAAGTCAGAATCCCTGTTATTAGCCTGTCATTAGCCCGTTATTAGCCAGTTAATTGTGCACGGTGGGGTAGTGTTGGCACGTTAAACATGGAACGTGATACAGCACTGCAGAGCAGAAGTGGCTGAAGCGCAACTGCTGAAGAGGGCCGGTAGCTCAGGTGTTTATGGAGCTCAGGACCACACAGGGAGGGGTCAGTGATGGTTTAAGTCAGGGTTTAAGACTGGAATTCCAAGGGCTCGGTCAAGTGTTTACACGTGGAACGTTTGCCCACTTCCCAAACTCCTAGAGTGTGACTCTACCCTCCACCCTTCTCACGCTGCCATTTATCTCTAGCGTCATGGCCATGCTGAACTTGTCTCCGAGCATTTTCAATGCAAACACCTCACCTAGGTTTTGTCTCGTGTGTGTCTTTTTTTGGTGGGGGGGGGGGGGGTTCGGGGGAGTTATCCCTTTTTCTCCACAATTGTCATTGTACTTTGCCCATGACCCCGCTCTTCTGAGCTGTCCCGGTCGCCGCTCCACCCCCTCTGCCGATCCGAGGAGGGTTGCAGACTACCACATATGGAGTCGCCAGCCGCTTCTTTTCACCTGACAGCGAGGAGTTTCGCCAGGGGGACGTAGCGCGTGAGAGGATCGTGCTATTACGCCCCCCCCGCCCCGAACAGGTGCCCCGAACAACCACAGGAGGCGCTCGTGCAGCGACCAGGACACATACCCACATCCGGCTTCCCCCCCACAGACACGGCCAATTGTGACTCTAGGGACGCCCGACCAAGACGGAGGTAACACGGGGATTGGAACCGACGATCCACGTGTTGGTAGGCAGCTTCATTTGTGTCTTAATGGGGGATCAAATGAAAAAGAATATTACCTTATTTCATTTCCAATTAATTATATTAGCTTGAGTTGGACAAACAAATCAAGTTCACTTAGTTGATATGTTAGTATTTAATGAACATGAGTAGGACTAACTAACTAAATTATACTGCATGGACGTATTTAGTTTGGGTTGGTAGTATATATTAGATGGAATTCCTGCCCACACCTTTACTGAGTTCATCCAGTCAGGTTTACTGAGTTCATCCAGTCAGGTTTAATGAGTTCATCCAGTCAGGTTTACTGAGTTCATCCAGTCAGGTTTACTGAGTTCATCCAGTCAGATTTACTGAGTTCATCCAGTCACGTTTACTAAGTTCATCCAGTCAGGTTTACTGAGTTCACCCAGCCAGGTTTACTGAGATGATCCAGTCAGGTTTACTGAGTTCATCCAGTCAGGTTTACTGAGTTCATCCAGTCAGGTTTACTGAGGTCATCCAGTCAGATTTACTGAGTTCATCCAGTCAGGTTTACTGAGTTCACCCAGCCAGGTTTACTGAGATGATCCAGTCAGGTTTACTGAGTTCATCCAGTCGGGTTTACTGAGGTCATCCAGTCAGGTTTACTGAGTTCATCCAGTCAGGTTTATTGAGTGTACTGGCTGGTAGAATACTGCAAGTATGTGTCGACCACATCCGCTACAGACCTGTGGACGCGCTGCACGCAGTCTAGAAGGGCTCCAGGTTGTTAATAAGTGTGCTTGACTAGATTAGAGCAGATTAGATTAAACACATTTCAAATATCCCAGAGAGGAAATGTCATTTATTTCTGAAGCTGCAAAAAGGCTAAATAAATGTACACACATATTCAAATAACAACCATGGAAATAGATATAAAACATATATATATGAAAATAGAGTGAGAATGAAACATTTCTCATTGATTTCGAAGCAATTCACAAATGTTTCATTAGGTACTTGACACCTACTTTAAAAAACAAAATAAGTGGGTGTGGAGGACACTAGGGGCTATGGCTCTCATCCAGCAGGGCTGTGAGCTGGGGGCGTGGTTTACGTTCCCGGGCTCTCTCGTGCAGGGTTGTTCCTGTTCCAGTTTGGTTTTGGAGCAGAGGAATAAACATCAAACTCGCCTTGGTCTCCTGTGTTTTTCCTCATACCTGCCACATTGGTGACCCCGAATTGAACATGTTTGGAGCAGAAGAGGAGTGTGAATCCACTTCGGTCACGCCGCCCCGACTCTCACAGCCGGCCGTTCTCGCCGCGGCTGTGAAGCTCCCAGAGTTCTGGCAGAGCGACCCGGCTTCGTGGTTCCAGCATGTCGAGGCGCTGTTCCACCTACGTGGAATCTCCGCGGACGACTCCAGATACTATTTGGTCGTCGCTGCGCTGGACCAGCAGTCCACACGCCGGGCCATGCAGCTGTTGCGCGCCCCTCCGCAACACGGTAAATACGTCGCCCTCAAACATCTTCTTCTCCGGAGGTACAGCCTATCTGCCGCAGAGAGGGCAGATAGAATCCTTTGACTGTTTGCTTCCACGGGCGCCATTTTGAGTGGGACTTTGTAGTGGCCGCCATTACTGTTCCTATTATCGGCGCGGATTTTCTGTGTGCTAATGGTCTGCTGGTTGATGCTGCAAACCGCCGTTTAATTGATGCTGTGTCTTTCGCCACTGTTCCGTGCGAGACAGGGGGAGCCGGGCTGTTAACACACGCTAACTTTTTAGCATTAGGGGATGTTTTTCAGCGTTTGCTGGCGGATTCTCCATCGGTGACTACGCCTGCCTTTTCCACCGCGGTTACTAAACACGGGGTAGAACATTTCATTCCCACTCTGGGACCACCAGTTTTTGCGCGCGCGCGGCGCCTCGACGCGGTAAAACGGGCTACAGCCAAGGAGGAGTTCGCCATCATGGAGCGTCTGAGTATAGTGAGGCGTTCCAACAGCCCGTGGGCCTCGCCGCTTCACACGGTGCCCAAGGCGGATGGGTCGTGGCGGCCTTGCGGCGACTTTCGCCGCCTGAACAACGTCACCGCCAATGACCGCTATCCCATCCCACACATACAGGACTTTTCCATACGCCTGGCAGGTACCACTATTTTCTCTAAGGTGGACCTGGTGCGCGGCTATCATCAGGTTCCCGTGCGTGCAGAGGACGTGCCCAAGACCGCAGTGATCACCCCGTTTGGGCTTTTTGAGTTCATGCGCATGCCTTTTGGCTTGAAGGGGGCAGCGCAAACCTTTCAGAGGCTGATGGACTCGGTGTTGCATGACCTTGCTTTCGTGTTCGTTTATCTCGACGACATATTAGTGGCCAGTCCGTCAGCTGAAGAGCACCTGGCACACCTGAAACAGGTTTTCCGTCGTCTGGACGAACACGGCCTGATAGTCAACCCGGCCAAGTGTCAGTTTGGACTGCCGGTGATTGACTTCTTGGGACACCGCATTTCGCCGCAAGGCGCGGTCCCGTTGCCTTCTAAGGTGCAAGCGGTGGCGGAATTTCCCCGCCCAGTCTCTGTTAAGGCATTGCAGGAATTCTTGGGCATGGTGAATTTCTATAACCGTTTCCTCCCTCGCGCTGCCCACCTCCTTCAGCCACTTTACGAAGCCCTGCGGCTTAAGAAGGCTAACGACCCTGTCGACTGGACTCCCGAACGGGTCCAGTCCTTTGACGGAGCTAAGGGCGCCCTGGATAACGCTGCCCTCCTCGCCCATCCCACACCCACGGCGTCCATAGCTTTAACAACCGATGCGTCTGACATAGCCGTGGGGGCTGTGGTTGAACAGCGCGTGGCGAATGCGTGGCAGCCACTCGCATTTTTTAGCCGCAAACTGCGAGATAGCGAGCGCAAGTACAGCGTTTTTGACCGGGAGTTGCTGGCACTGCACCTTGCAACCCGTCATTTCCGCTTCCTGCTGGAGGGTCGCTCCTTCACGGCTTATGTGGATCATAAGCCGCTGACTTTCGCCATGTCCAAGGTGACTGAGCCGTGGTCTGCTCGTCAGCAGCGTCACCTGGTGGCCATCTCTGAGTTCACAACGGACATTCAGCATGTGGCCGGGAAGTCCAACCCTGTTGCTGATTGTCTGTCGCGTGTGCTTGTGTGTCCTGTGCACCTCGGTGTGGATTTCTCCGCTATGGCTGCCGACCAGCCCAGCGACCCGGACGTCCTTGCCCTTAAGTCAACGCGTACCGGCCTCAAGCTAGAGGACGCTGTGATGCAGGAAGGCGGTCCTGTCCTCCTCTGCGATGTCTCCACCGGCCGTCCCCGCCCCGTTGTTCAAGTGGCCTGGCGCCGTCGAGTTTTCGAATCGATTCACTCCCTCTCCTACCGTGGAGTTCAGGCGTCGGTGAAGTTGGTCGGTTCCAAGTTCGTCTGGCCTGGCCTCCGCAAGGACGTCAAGGGGTGGGCGGCTGCATGTGTGGCGTGCCAGCTCGCTAAGGTCTACCAGCACACTAAGTCGCCCCTCGAACCGTTTCCGATCCTGGCCAGACGTTTCGACCACGTGCATGTGGACCTGGTGGGCCCTCTACCTTCTTCACAGGGTTTTACGGTAGATCGGACCACCAGGTGACCAGAGGCTGTCCCTCTGTCCTCCACAACATCTTCGGACGTTGCACGCGCGTTTCTTTCCTCCTGGGTAGCCCGTTTCGGCACTCCGTCAGATATCACCTCAGACAGGGGCCCCCAGTTCGTGTCAGAGCTCTGGTCGGCACTTGCGCGATGCTTGGGTGTGCAGGTACACCGCACTACCGCGTACCACCCGCAGGCTAACGGCTTGTGTGAACGTTTTCACCGGTCGGTCGCTCAAGGCAGCGCTGCGCTCTCGGATGGTAACTGGGTGGACCGTTTACCTTGGGTTATGCTCGGGTTGCGTTCGGCTCCTAAGGAGGACCTCGACGCGTCACCCGCTGAGCTGGTGCTCGGTCAGCCACTCCGCGTCCCTGGGGAATTTTTGCCTGGGAGTTCCGCTCCTCGACCCCGTCCGGCCGTTTATCCTTTATTGTCCGACAGCACTCGGGTTCCAGGCCCCGTTCACCACTGTTTTCCGCGGTCGTTCGTGCCTGCGGAGCTCATGTCGGCTCGTTTTGTTTTTGTACGGCATGATGCTCACCGCTCGCCCCTCCAACCCCCATACGATGGCCCATTTCGGGTTCTTGAGACGGGTCCTGAGGGTTTTGTGCTGGATATGGGTGGGCGTAGGGAGCGTGTCACGCTTGATAGGCTTAAACCGGCGCACAGGGTGGCAGGCGAAGTTGTGATTCCGGCCCAGGTTCCCCGTCGGGGTCGCCGTCCTTCCAGGACCCCGGCAGTGTCTTCACGGGTTCAGCGTTCTGCTTCTCAGCCGGCTTTGGACTGTGTTTCACCTACTGTTTCGGCTGAGGGACGGCGCAACCGTTATGGCAGGCTGCTTAAGCCTCCAGTGAGACACTGATTTTCTTTCCAGGAGTCCCTTCTGGGTGTTCGGGGGGGGGGGCTGTGTGGCGGACACCAGGGGCTATGCCTCTCACCCAGCAGGGCTGTGAGCTGGGGGCGTGGTTTACGTTCCCGGGCTGGCCGGTGCAGGGTTGTTCCTGCTGCAGTTTGGTTTTGGAGCTGAGGAATAAAGTTCAAACTCGCCTTCGTCTCCTGTGTTTTTCCTCATCCTGCCACATGGGTATGTTTACCTTGACAAATGTCGTACAAATGGAGACTTCTTTATTTAAGTGTGTTTATAAGAGTTAATATAGGCACCCCTGGATACCTGTTACGTCATCAGTTCACCTTATATCGGAACCTGAAGTAAGATGGATATTGTAAAATGTTAAGTGTACTTGGGCATCCAATGTAAATGTTGAACTAGATATATAATAATGTTAATAATAAATATGATTAACACAGTACAATTTAAAATACTCAAAGACGCTTTACATATGTAAAAAATAAACATAAAAACAACACACAAAAAGCATAAAACACAACATTAATCACACATTAAAAGCAATTCTGAAGAAGTGGGTTGGAGTAGTGATGTGAAGGTAGACAGATTGGTGCAGTCTCTGGTGTGTTTGGAGAGGGGGCTCCAGAGGAAGGGGGCAGCTATGGAGAAAGCTCTGTCCCCCAGGTTCGGTGCTTGGTCCTGTATGGTGGAGACAAGAGGCTGACCTTGGAGGAGTGAAGGCTGCGGGAAGGAGTATGGTAGTGAAGCAAGTCAGTGAAGTAGAAGTGGTTCTGGTTATGGAGGGCTTTGTGAGTGGGCAAGTGGGCAGCAGAGTTCTGGATGTACTGGAGTTTGTTTAGGACTTTGGATGATGAGCCATAGAGAATGCTGTTGCAGTAGTCAATTCAGGATGTGATGAAGGCGTGGATCAAGGTTTCAGCAGCAGAGAAAGAGAGTGCTGGGCGGAGACGAGCCATGTTTATTAATTGGAAAAAGGCAGTTTGAGGTAGTTGGCTTCCATCCATGATTTGATTTCAGTGAGGCAGTTGGTCAGACTGGAGTAAGTTGTAGTGGTGATGGATTTAGTAGAGATGTAGAGCTGGACATCATCAGCGTTACAATAGAAGTGGAGACCATGATGACATTACGATGTTACCAAGGGGGAGCATGTAAAGGAGAACAGGGGAAGACCAAGCATCGAACCCGAGGGGACGTCTTGGGACAGAGGAACGGTGACGGAGGTGCAGTTGTTGATGCAGATGAACAGTTGTCTGATTGTGAGATAGGACCTTAGCCAGGAGGGGGCAGTACCGGTGACGTCGAGGATTCAAGGCGGGAAAGAAGAACCAGATTGATGGTGTCAAAAGCTGCAGTGAGGTCGAGGAGGTGGATAAGGCTGAGGTGGCCGTTAGGCTTTTTCTGTACTGTGAGCAGAAACCAGATTGAAATGGTTCAAACAGGTCGTTGAAGATGAGGTGAACTTTGAGCTGGGAGGCGACAAGACGTTCCAGTATTTTTGACAGAAAGAGAAGCTTGGGGATAGGCTGGAAATTGCTAATGATATCAGGATTGAGTCCAGGTTTTTTGAGGGTGGGAGTGACAGCAGCCAGCTTATGTGTATGTGGGACTAAACCTGAGCTCAAGGAGGAGTTAATAATTTGTGTGATGAGTGAGGAGGTACTAGGTGGTAGAGATCTCCTAACAAGATTGGATGGAAT
This sequence comes from Lampris incognitus, assembly GCF_029633865.1. Taxonomy (NCBI): domain Eukaryota; kingdom Metazoa; phylum Chordata; class Actinopteri; order Lampriformes; family Lampridae; genus Lampris; species Lampris incognitus. Next base: position 6,701,840 of record NC_079228.1, read on the forward strand.
GGGATCCAGAACACAAGTGGAGCTTCTCATTCTTACCATAAAGTTGGACAGCTCCATTGGGGACAGAAAGGAAAACATTGACAGGGGCTGAGTGGTAAGGGGGGGGGGGCGTCAGGCTGATGTAGACGGTGTCAATTTTAGTTTGGGAAAAATGACAGGAAGGAGTGGCACTTGTTAACTATGAAGGAACTGGGGGGGAAATTGCCACTGGGTTTGAGAAGTTTGTTTATTGTGGAAAAGAGCGTCGGGGTTGGTGGAGCCAGGGTGTACGAGGTGCATGCAGTAGGTAGACTGGGCTGTGACAACAGCATCTTTGCATTATTGAAGACAGTCTGTGTAGGCTTGGAGATACACTGTTAAAGCAGTTTTCTGGACTGGTCTTTTGAGCTGGTGCTTACGTACAGGATTTCATTTGATGGAGGTCAGGAGTAAACCAGGGAGCTGAGTGTGTGAATGAGCCTGTTTTAGTTTTGATGGGGCCAGCTGATCAAGACAGAAGGGGAGTGAGTCATTATGATAATTGACAAGATCGGGTGGATTATCAGACAGCAGGAGAGGGGAGGCCACAATTTTACTGGCAAGAGAGGACGTAAGAGCTGAGGGGGAAATATATTTGAGATTTCTGAAAGATATTATATGTTTAATTTTGGAATGGGGATAGGGATGTCAATATCCATGGTGATTGCCAGGTGGTCAGAAATGTTGAGGTTGAAGCTGGAAGGTTGATGTATTGTGAGACCGGTGGAGCAGACCAAATCCAGGCTGTGGACATGGCTGAGTGGGGAAGGTGATATGCTGTGTGAAGTTGAAGCGTTCTAGCAGTTCCAGGAATTTTCTGGCAGATTTAGAGTCAGTGTCATCAGTGTGAATATTAAGATTATGTGGATAACTAAATTCCAATCTTTTGAGGCTGTTATTATAAGTCCATCTCCCTCAGCCACGAACAGTCTCTACTCAGTCCAAACTGTGATAGTCTATCGACCTCCTAGCTGTTACTCACTATTTCTTGAAGAATTTGGAGAATTTTTCTCGGGTTTTGTTCCTCACTCTGATGAGATTCTAATTCTTGCTGATTTCAATATTCATCTGAATAAGGCTGCTGATCTTTTCTGGCACTAGCTGATACTTTTGGGTTCACTCAGTTTGTTCAAGAGTCGACTCATTGCAGTGGCAACACCCTTGATTTGGTTTTATCTAAAGGGATAGCTGTTTCTGATCTGAATGTCTTGCCAACCACATCTGCTGTGTCAGATCATTTTCTCATTACATTTGGAGCATTATTTAATAATTGCCACTCGCCACATTGGTCCGTCAACCTTAGCTGCATTTGGCCAGCAGCTGCCTGAAGTCTTGGCTCCTTTCACTGCAGAGACTGACTCTGTTGAAAATTTCACTAGTGACTTAAATGTGGCCCTCTCTAGTCTCCTCGATCCACTTGCATCTCTTGCTATCAGAGCTAGGTGACTAAAGTGGTCTACACCTTCGCATGAGTGTTAATTGAAATACACTCATGATTTAGCTGCTGTGAAAGCAGTGTGCCTCGCTCACCTAACCAATATTAATAAACATAATTCCATATTTCTCTTTGACACTGTTGCTAAATTTACTAAAAAGCAGCCGTCTATTGGCTGCTCACCATTCTTGGCCCATATGTTTCTAGACTTTTTCTGCAATGAGGTTGATGAGCTCATAAAGAAAATTAGTTGTTCAACACCAGCTACTCCTGCAGATCCTGTCTTACCAAATTCATATCTATACATGAGTCACTGATTGTCCCCGTTATTACAGCTTTTGAAACTATCTCTCTTGATACTTTAACTAAGCTCATGTCAGCTTCTAAACCAACTACTTGCCTACATGATCCTTTACCAGTGAAACTATTTAAAGACCTCTGGCCTTTTCTGGGACCTATAATGCTGGGCATTGTTAATTTATCACTTCCTACTGGCATTGTTCCCAGCAGTTTTAAGACAGCTGTGGTCAAACCTCTACTTAAGAAGCCACACCTCAATCCAGGATCTCTTAATAACTATCGACCAGTTTCTAATCTTCAACTCTTTTCTTAAGTACTAGAGAGAGTTGTGTATCAACAACATTCAACCCATATAGAAGAAAAGTATCTGAGCCTTTTCAATCAGCTTTCAGGGCCTGTCACTCCACAGAAACTGCCCTAGCTTGTGACTGGTGTCTCTGGCTCAGCTCTCTTTTGGATTAAGTCCTACTTATCTGGAAGAACAATGTGTGTCTGCTATAATAATATTACATCGAAATTCCCTGATGTTAAATATGGCATTCTTCAGGGCTCGGTTCATGGACCTCTACTTTTCTCTCTTTATATTTCACCTCGTGGCCAAATTATACACAGTCATGGAATTTCCACATTCCACATTTCCATCCACATAGAAATTCCCATTGCTATGTGGATGATATTCAGCTGTATGTGCCGATAAAGACTGACAATCAGATTAAAATGGCTAATTTAGAGGCCTGCTTGGCTGCTGTGGGGGGGGGAAAGGATGTCGCTAAATGTCCTGCTTTTAAATTCAGATAAAACCGAGATGCTGGTCATTGGCCCTGCTAGACACAGACACCAATTTGATCAAGTAACGATAACAATCGACAACTCTGTGGTTTCATAAAGTGTGGCAGCCAAAAATCTTGGTGTTATGTTTGATCCCAGCCTTTCCTTTGATAAGCACATTAAAGAAATCACCAAGACTGCCTTTTTTCCACTTTTTTTCCCCACGTAACATGGCTAAAATTCGGTCTTTTCTCTCCATGGCTGACGCAGAGATTCTAATACATGCATTTGTTTCATCCAGACTTGATTACTGTAATGTTCTGTTCTCAGGTCTGCCACATTCTAGTACTAAAGGTCTTCAGATGGTTCAGAATGCTGCTGCTAGGAGCTTAGCTAAAACTAGGAAATTTGACTATATTACACCAATTCTTGCCTCCCTTCATTGGCTTCCTATCCATGTTAGATCAGAATACAAGGTGCTTCTGCTGACTTAAAAAACCCTAAATGGGCTGGCCCCATCCTACCTGTCTGACCTCCTTAAACTTTACATGCCATCTCGAGCACTTCGTTCTCAAAATACAGGGCTCCTGTGTGTACCCAAAGTTAAGAAGAAGTCAGCTGGTGGCAGCAGGGCCTTTTCCTATCGGGCCCCGTTCTTGTTGAATAACTTGCCTGCTGCCATCAGACAATCAGAGTCTGTTGAGTCCTTTAAATCCAAACTTAAAACTCATTTATTTGCCTCAACCTATAATTAATTGCCTTTAAATTAAGTACTTCACGACCTGTACTGCATGGTGGATCGGTTTCTGTCTCAATGAATTTACCAAGCACAGTTCTGCCGACAAGATTATAGAGTATATTATCGACTATTGAAAACTGTTCTCTTCTCTCACATCTCTCTCTCTCTCTCTGAATGATGTCTTCTCCTTTATCTTCTTCTGTGTACGTGAATTGTGAGATGTGACTCCCCTGTGTGTACATGTAGTCCGTCCTTCTCCCAGGTCTCCATGGTGACGATCACCACTTGGATACTGATTGGCATCCCCTCATCACATTTATATATCTATATATATCTATCTATATCTATCTATCTATCTATCTATCTATCTATCTATCTATCTATCTATCTATCTATCTATCTATCTATCTATCTATCTATCTAGCTATCTATCTAGCTATCTATATCTATATATAGATATAGATATATTATAAATCTATATAATTTTTTATCCTACTTCAATATTATATCCTTCTCTCAGTCCGAAGTGGGACTAATGTTTGTTTTTGTTTTTTCCTTGTCTCTTCTCCCGTGTATGTGACTGGTGTTATGTGAGTCTCTCTTGTGTACATATGTAGTCTGTCCTCCTGTCAGGTCTACGTAGTGATGCTGGTCGCGTGGCTTAGACCCTGGGTTGTTCCCGTGGCGTCTGGACACTGCTCATACATCTTATAATTCCATCATAATTCTGTTATCCTCTTTCGCTGTATTGTGTAAATTGTGTAAACACAGCATCATTGCTGTGTCCGTCTTGGGAGAGAGATCCTCCTGTGTTGCGCTGCCTGAGGTTTCTTCCTATTTTTTTCTCCCTGTTACAGGTTTTTGTTTTTCTTAGGGAGTTGTTCCTTATCCGATGTGAGAGTCTAAGGCCAGGATGTTGTGTTGCCGTTAAACCCAGTGAAGCAAATTTGTAATTTGTGATAATGGGCACAGCACAAATAAAATTTACTTGACTTGACTTCAGATCACCCAGGAGGAGTTGGTAAGGTAGGATGGCACATGGTCTGAAAATTAGAGAAGTCGCAGAGAAAGGAGGGGTTTGGCTTGGGGGCTTGGGGGTGGGGTGGGGGGGCAGTAGATAACGGCTGTGACCAAGGGACCGGGACCAGAGAGTTTGAAGGTAAGGTGTTTGAAAGAATGAATGGAAACGGTGGTTGTTTTAATGTCCTTCCTGTAAACATCAGCAACACCATCTCCCCGCCCCTCAAGACCAGGTTTATCAATGTACTATGTGAATCCTGCGGGCAAGGCCGTGGGAAGTAGGGGTGCTGAGGGTGCTGCAGCACCTCCAGATGGAGGATAGGGGATCTGCACGTCCGCAACGATAAATAAAAATATAATACATTTAAAAAAATGTTTCGTTCAATTTAGTTGGTTATGTTCATATTCTGGCGATATTTTTATTATAGTATGTGGTTTATAGACGATCTTAGGCTACAAGTTTTCAGTCCCGGGTGGAAATTACGTCAGGCGCAGACAGACAAGTAACAGGAAATAGCGCTATGGCGGCGCAAAAGCAAATATCAGACTTCTTTTTGAATCCCAAGAAAAGACCCAAATCGACATCCAAAACAACCACGGACAACAGTATACTTGGAAATAGCTCAAGCCCAAGAACCTCGGCAAGCTCTCTGCCAAGAGAGCTGTTTGAGCTAATGGTGTGTAAAAACGAGGCATACTCCAAGTTAACAGTTAAGGGGCTTTAGTGTCGAACTATACGTATCAACAATACAGAGATGAACTGACGCACGCAGGAGACTGCGTGCCTTACGTAACATTAACTACAGCTAACATCCACTGGGCGGTGCTATAATACCACCCGCAACATCTCCCTTTCCTTTAAGTAAACAAAACACTTCTTGAAATAACAACTTGTGAACTTCACCCAGGACATGGTCATGTCTAGATCTCAAAAACAATTAAACACCCCGTCTATCTTCCCCCTCCCTCCCAATCCCTTCAGCCACTGTCCCCAGACTGCCTAAACACTGAACATTAGAACCTGTCCATGTCAGCTTATAGGTTCAGTCTGTTGGGAGGCCGTATCTGACGGCCATATTGAAGAGAGAGCAGGGGAATGGGGTGACGATGGGACAGCAGAGGTGTCCAAAATCTGTGGTGGGCCCGGAGCCCGTGGACTGCTGTAGAGCCTGCCGGGAGAGGGTTGAGGAGAGAACGCGCATGCCCTCTCACCCTCCGTCATTTAGCTCTGTGGCTGAGAACCACTGCCTTCAGATGAAGGCCCCTCTGCGCCAGCCCTAGGGTTTTGTGATGGCCTTGGCTCTGCCATACGCAGATCGACTCGATTGCGACGATACAAGGAGCCCTCAACCTCTACCAGATATGACCGTGGGGCCACTTTCTGCAGATACACTCCCCGTCGCTAGATGCCAGTCCTGTCCCTTGGTAGTGGTTTGATCCGAACTGCTTCTCTCACTGCGAGCTAAGGTAAGTCCTTAGCAGTCCTGTCATAGATGAGTTTTGAGATTTGTTTCCAGCTTGTCTACAACATCCGTAACGACGCGTGACTCAAGAAGTGCATCAACCACTGGCAGAGCTGACTTCAAACGCCGTGACATCAGTCGTTGGGCAGAACTGCTGTCCATACCCTCCATTGGAGTGTTTCTCCATTGTAAGATTGCCTTCCAGGCCTCCTCGCCATCCTGTAGTGCTTTCTTGCGCAGGTTCTTTGCAATTTTGACCACTGCTTCCGCCTTCACGTTGGCCTTGGGATGCCTTGGTGAGGAGGTGATGTGGTCAAACCCCCACTCCACAGCGAATTGGCGGAGCTGAGTACAGGCGAACTGGGGCACGTTGTCAGAAATGACCCTGTCAGGTTGCCCATAACGAGCAAATTGAGCCTTGCATTGTTTTATTGTTGTCTCTGCGTTAAGGTCTGGCAGAATATCAATCTCCCAGAAATCTGAGTAGTGATCAACTACCATCAGAGAGTCTTTCCCACTGTGTTGGAAAAGATCCAGACTTATGTTTTGCCAGGGGCATGTGGGCAGTTCATGGCTCAGCATTGTCTCCTTTTGCTGCTCAATCGCATACTTATTGCATATAGAGCATTTACTGACATAATCCTTGATTTAGCTCAGCATTCCAGGCCAGTATATGGTCTAGTGTGCTTGTCTGTAGCAGGCCTTGCCAACGATGTGACTGCCATGTACTCTGGCAAGCATCTCAGGATGCAATGATTTTGGGATCACCAGTCTTTGCCCCCTAAACAAGACTCCGTTCTGGATACTCAGCTCCTCTTTGATCGGCCAGAACTCTCTGACTGCCCGCTGTTTCATCCTTATCAGCAGGCCAACCCTTCAGGATAGTAAACTTCACGACTTGCAGCTGTCTGTTGTTGTCTGTGTGTTGCTGTATCTGTTGCAGCCTTTTCTTTATGACATTCAGATAGTTGGCCATATTTATGTGCTCAAATGCCAGCTGCTCATCCACCATACTGCAGACTGTGCTCTGCATGCATAGAGCCAGGGTGTGTTTTGGAAGGGACAGCCTTGCTTAATGTGTCACTCACAAACATGTCCAGTCCTGGTTTGTAGATCACCCTCAGGTTGTAATTCTGAAGAGCCAGTAGCATGCTCTGCAAGTGCTTGGGAGCATTGAGGAGAGGCTTGCTGAAGATTGCTACGAGAGGCTTGTGATCTGTCTCCGATGTGATATTGTCTCTACTGTACAGATAATGATGGAAACGCTGGCAGGCAAATACTATGCTGAGGCATTCCTTCTCTATCTGCGCATAGTTTGGCTCTTTAGGCGTGAGTGCCCTCGATGCGAAAGCAATAGGCTGTCCCTCCTGCATCAGACAGTAGCCCATGCCATGCTGGCTGGAGTCACTCTGACTCCAGCCAGCATACTGTTCGGCAGACAGTACCAGACTGTGTCCTTGTCTGTGAGTCTCCTCAAAGGCTCGCACACTTCTGAGAGCCGCGGGAGAAACTTAGACAAGTACATGACGAATCCGCTGAGACTCTGCACACCCTTGACGTCGGATGGGGCTGGCATGTCCAAAATCGCTCTGACTTTCTCCGGGTCAGCTTTTAGACCTACAGCCGACATGATGTGGCCATGGAACCGCACCTCAGACACTCTAAACTGAAGTTTCTTGATACTGAGCCGCAGTTTCACTTGTCAACAGTGGTCCAGAAGGGCTACCAGCTTGTCATCATGGTCCTTGTTTGCCTCCTCCTCGCTGTCACCACAACCAACGATGAGGGTGTCGTCAGCTACAGGCTCCACTCCCTCAAGCCCTTCCAACAGCTCATGCTGTTTCCTCTGGTAGACCTCTGGGCTACTGACACACCAAACAGAAGTTTCAACCATCTCTTTCGGTCCCAGGGGGTCCAAAAGGTGGTCAAGAGGCTGCTAGCCTCATCCAGTTTACACTGAAGAAAATCATCTCTTGCGTCGACCAATGTGAAGACCTTGGCTTTAGGGAGATTATACAGCACATCCTCCTGTGTGGGCATGAGGTAATACGAGCTTCTGAGTGTCGGTTGAGATGGTGCGGCTGTAGACATATACGTAGCTTTTCTGTTTTTTGACTATGACCATATTGCTGATCCAATCCGTGGGCTCACTGACTGATATGATATGACCCTCTCTTTCATATCGGTCGAGCTGAGCCTTCACAGCTTCCTTCATAGCCACCGGACCATTGCATGGTGCACTCTGCACCGACTGAACCGCTGGACCCAAGTCGAAATGAACCTCTCCAGGGAGTGCCTCCACAGGATCAGTGAAGACATCCTGATTTGCTCTGATGATTGTACTTCGGGTGAGAGGCATGGTGAGGCTGTCGTCCAGTGCGTTGAGCCCTTCTACTCTGAGGTCCTCTGGGATGGAGAAGTGTATGAGCCCCATCTCCTCTGACGTGGACCCTGACAGCAGGGGCAACTGTCGTGTATTTACGATCTCAAAATCCAGCTTGTATTTGCTGCCCCGTACAACACACTCAGTGGTAAGGACCCCAAATGATGGCAGACCTTGGTCTGAGTACATTTTCAGTTTGGTGCTACTATGCTTTAGTTTCCCTCTGGGAGCTAGCCTCTTCTTGTCCCTGAGACTCATGACGTTGCACGTAGCTCCTGAGTCAAGCTGGCATCTCTGTAGTTTACCATTTATGTGAAGACTGACAAACCATTTATTGCCTTTTGTTCCCACTGCACCAATGTTTTCTGTTGCATACACATCATTTGTGTCCATGACTCTGTTGTCTTTATCCATGTTCAGTCCCTCAACTGCGTGGAGTTTACCATCCTTCTTCTTATTTTTATTGCAAACTCTCGCAAAGTGATTGGCTGTGCCACAAGCAGTGCAGGTCTTGCCATACGCTGGGCAGTGTTCTCTTCCCCACTCATGCGCTGTGCCACAATATTTGCATGCGGAGAGGCCCCCACCTTGTGATCTGGGGTGCCCACTCATTTTCTCCGTAGTACTGGCTGATCTTTTGAATGTTTGTTTCCCTACAAACTTGACATTGTCCACGAGTGCTCTCTCTTGCTCCATGGATCTCAACTGCAAATCACTCAACTTTGCTGCTCTGGATGCTTCAATAGCACTGGCTAGAGTCAAGTCCTTTTCCCTTAACAACCGTCTGCGTGTGCCCTCTTTAGCAATGCCGATGACTATTCTGTCCCTGATTAAGCCATCTCTTAGGGCTCCATATTCACATGTGGAAGCTTTCTCCCTGAGCCGTGTCACAAAACAGTCTACTGTTTCACCGTCCTCCTGTTTACAACAGCCAGAAACGTAGCGCTCACAAATCACATTTTAGCAGGTTTGAAATACCTCTCCAATGAGTCCAGTATGACGGTCGCGTCTTCTTGCTGTGCGTCGTCAGATGTAAGTTGTGTTTGTAGACATGGCGACATTCAACCCCCATGACACTCCTCAGAGTCGCCGCCTGGACCTTCTTGTCCTTGTCCACCAGCCCTGTGGCTAAAGCATAATCTTCATATTCTGCTCGGAGGATTTCCCAGTTCGCACTCAGGTTGCCACTGAGCTTCATCGGAGCTGGCGGGGGTATGGTGGCGGCCATGGCTATTCACTGCTGTTACTGCGGTACGGCTAGCTAGCATTAGCAAAACAAAAACACTTGCAAAATTCGCTTGACAGCTCAATATCCCTTCAGCCACTAAATCGCCGAATCAAAGGTCCACTTCTGACACCATGTTTGAGCTAGTGGTGTGTAAAAACGAGGCATACTCCAAGTTAACAGTTAAGGGGCTTTAGTGTCGAACTGTAAGTATCAACAATACAGAGATGAACTGAGGCACGCAGGAGACTGCAGGGCTTACGTAACATTGACTACAGCTAACATCCACTGGGTGGTGCTATAATACCTCCCGTAACAAGAGCACGCAGCTAACGTTAACGTTGTTGACGTTTGTCAAGAAAGGGATTAAGCTAGCGCTAGCACCCAAGTACAAAGATAAGAGAGGGGAGCTAATGCCAACACCTCAAAACCAAGTGCAGCTGCAGAAGACCAACGTTAACGCATCCGTGCCAGCCTCGTAACCACGCTTTCCCTGGTAGGCACTTTGGAGAGTGTAGTAACTTGTGTAATAAACCATATCCATTTACCTGTATGTCCACTAGGTGGCAGTAGCAGTATGTTGGTGTAAACTACTAATAAGACACATTAGTCCCTAGCTAACGGGTCTGACCCTTTAGTCGAGCGGTTAGTGACGTCGCCTTGTGGTGCAGTACACCCCCGTATCGAATCCCGCACCGGGCAAGTAAATAACCGGTTACATTGGTGGCCGCGGTGGGATCCGGAAGTGTGCAGATCCTCAGAAGTCTCTTCGGAGCGCGGGAATAACAAAGCGCGAGGGCGCGCTTCCGGGGAGGGTGACGACTGTAAACTACTAATAAGACACGTTAGTCCCTAGCTAACGGGTCTGACCCTTTAGCCGAGCGATTAGTGATGTCGCCTTGTGGTGCAGTACACCCCGTATCGAATCCCGCACCGGGCAAGAAAATAACGTTACATTGGTTTACCCATTACTACCTAGAACCTTCCCCCGATGTAGTTCTGTTGTGTAATGAATACCTGCCGAGATGGCTGTGTTGTGTAATGCTCCCGAAGTTTTCATCAGTATACAAGTAAACAAATCCTGTGTGTGTGCTTGTTTCATGTAGTCAGGATACTACATATTGGGCGACGAGGTTCGAGCCGGACAGCGCTGCTTGTACGAGAGGAGCGTGTGGGTGAGGAGTTTTTTTTTCCCCCGGAAGAAGGAGGGGGGAGGAAGAAACAAAAGTTAACTTTATTGAAAATGGCCGGGACAATAGGAGCTCTGGGAGCGTTTGATCAAAATGTCCAACCCGGGGCAGAATACTGTGAGGTTGTGGAACATTTCTTTATCGCAAACGGAACAGAGGATGCAGCCAAACAGAAGCCGCTTCTCATAAGTGTTGTCGGTGCACAAACGGATCGTCTGATGTGCAGCTTCCTAAGGCCTGATAAGCCAGGAGAACGCACTCTCCAAGAGGTAGGGACGTTGCTGAAAGACCACTTTAACCCCAGACCCAGAGGAACCGTACAGCGCTTTAAATTGGATCAGCGCATGAGAAAGCCCAACGGGTCTGGTGCTGAGTCTGTGGCAGAGCCGCGGAGATTAGCTCAAGACCGCAGTTACGGACAAACGCTTTTACAAAAGCTCCGGGATCGGCTCGTATGCGGAGTAAACAGCGAACGCATTCAGAGGAGGTTACTGTCGGAAACCGATCTGACGTCTGAGGACGCACTTAAAGCACCAGTAGCCACATGGAGTCCGCCGACAAACATGCTCAAGAGTTGCAAGGGAAAGCGGCAGGAAGTAGAATAGCGGAACACGGCAGTGAGCTGCTGCCATCGCAAAGGAGAACTGAGACCCACCGCGCAGAGGAGGAGATGAAAGACTGTTACCGCTGCAAAGGCAGACATGCACCGTTGGGTTGCCGATGTAAACAAGAGAAACGCCATTCGTGTGGAAGGATAGGCCTTCCACACGAATAGCACTAGAGCTCTCGGTGCCACTGGAGCTCTCGGTGCCACTAGAGCTCTCGGTGCCACTGGAGCTCTCGGTGCCACTAGTGCTCTCGGTGCCACTGAGTGTGTTGACCTCTTGATGGAGCGAGTAAGGGCCCCGCGAGCTGATAACGCTGTGCTACCCAGAATGGGCTAAACATGCCCGACGAAGGTGAATCCACGGTAAGCAAAACACCTGCCCGGTATCGTCAAACCAGAGAAGCCGAGTCTTTGCTACAGGCAACGTATGAGGTCAGATGGAGAACTGGATTCTACGAGGTAGTAGATTTGGTTCACTCTGAACTCAGCAGGAGGATGGATGACAGAAGCGGCATTCAGGGAGAAGACTGTCCTCGACGCAGCAAATGGAAAGCCGGTTGCAGTACTGAACGCACAGTCTCTCAGTTTACCCATGGTGTTTGACCTATAGGCCGACTGCAGCTGCAGCTCCAGATGCTGGGAGGTGTCTTTAAAGAGACTGTTGACAAGACAGTACAAGAGGTTGCAACAGGTCCGTCAGAACTTAATCCTCAAACCAGAACCCTTTTTGGAGAAGCAGAGAAACTAATAAAACTCTGCATGTGCGTACCAATACCAGCTGCGTCTTCGGAGAGAAGTTTCTCTACACTCAGACGCCTTAACACCTGGTTGAGGAGCAGCAGGTCCCAGAAGAGACTTGCCCACCTTGCAGTCAGGCATGTGAACGGAGACATCGCTGAACAACTGGATGTACAGGACATGTTGAGAAGTTTCATCAGTATGAATCCCGAGAGCAACACATGAGGTAAGACCATGTTTTCATGCACCACATTAGCCTTCTATTGCTATTGCTAGTATTAAGATCCGATGCCGTTGTTTTTCCTGTGTCCTGCACACGCGCTTCCGATGGCCTCACCGTCCCACCATCCCACTTCTGACACCAATGTCGCCAATTCGGGGGGCAGCCGGGAACCACCGCAGTCAGGACGCAAACCCGGGTCTCCTGCACCACGGGCGACTGCGTTAACCAGTCGACTAAAGGGTCCGACCCGTTAGCCAAGGGCTAGCGAGTCTAGTTATCTGTGGTCGTTACATATGTAGAGGCCTAATCACAGCACCGTGGGTTCAAATCCAGCCGCGAGACATTCCTTGCATCTCTTGTCGTCCTCTCTTCACCCCTCGTCTCCTTCTCTGTCTCCACCGTCCTGTCTAATAAAGGCTTAAAAATGCCACAAACAAATTGTTAACAAAAGGCTCCTCTTGCTGTGGGGCAGCGGAGCCGACTGTTGTGTCACTGCTTCCATTCAAATTAAGTGTTTGTTCTCATGAGTACAGACGGTGTCAAGGCTTCAGACGCACCGCAGTGTTAAATAAAATACACACTAACAGCACAGCTCACACCTCTCTGGAAGGGATCCATCTGACAGGGAGTCATTAATTATCCAGAGTGGGGCCACAATCCACGGCCCCTGCACCGGCCTGTCCATCACCTGCCTGCTTAAGGTTAGAAACCATCCAGAACGCTTTATTCTGGCTAGCCTGTGTTCCCTCATCAGTGAATGCCCGGTGTCAGACTCTGTCAAGGCCTTTTTGTGAACAGGGTGGAAAAAAATAAATTAACAAGACAGCCACGTTACTCTCGGAGAGAGAGAGAGACAGAGAGAGAGAGGGAGAGAGACAGAGAGAGAGAGGGGGGGGGGGAGAGAGAGAGCTAGACAGAGACAGAGAGAGAGACTTTCACAATACTTTAATAAAAATTACAACAAAATGACAACACAAAGACCAGCATGGTCAGTAACATCAGATTCACAGAATCTAAATCACCTCAGGACACTCCCAAAGATCAGCTCATCATCCACAATACAGCAAAGCACATTTTTATAACACCACACATTGTGAAAACTTTCCAGGTCATCCATCAATTTAAAGTAGCAAAAATCTACTTTCAAACGAGCTCTTGACATTTTTATAAACACAAAAACAGCGTCATCGTCAGCCCCAGCATCCTCCATTCTGCTCCTTCTGCTCAGGTACACGGCCATCGTTGCACTCCCCAGAACGACATTAAGAAGCTGCATTTGGCTTTGTTTTTTCTGAGAGTACCTGTAGCCCAGAATGAACATGGGTTTGGAAAGACCTCCCCAAACAACCCAAAAACATTTTCCAGCAATGTAAACAGTGGCAGCAGTCGACAACATTCCATGAAACAATGAAAAACAGTCTCACGATTAGAGCAAAATGGGCAATCATGGCTGACATCAGAATCAATAACAGAGACAAAAGCACTAACAGCCATGATACCATGTAAGACCCTCCACTGCAGATCTGCAGCTCTTTTGACCAATGGTGGTTTGTACAGCGTTCTCCACTCAGGACCAACCCTGTCCCTAAGACCTAGGTGAGCCCTCCATGGGGTGTCAGGTTTACCATTCAATTTGTCCCTGTGCAGAACTTTAATGTACATTTTGTACACTGACCTTCCACTTGGACCCCGAAAAGAAAACACAGAGGGATTCTCACTTTTTAAAAGAGGTCCTGTACAGTCCTTAAAATCTGGGGACATGTTAATTGAAGGGAAAACATCCTTCTCATCAGGTCTAACAGAATCATGATAATGCTGGACCAACAGCATCCGCTCACCACTTGTGAGGTAAGCAGCAGAGTGATGACCCGAGTTGATCTCAGCTGTAAGCGGGAGGCAAGAGGATCTGGATTGTCCAAGTCTGGGCCTGCAAGCTGAACCACATGTCCCAGAGTCACCACGTTCGACACAAACAACCGCCTCAGCAGAGTTGGCCCCACTTGACAGACTGCACTGAAACGGAAGCCATATATGAGTGGTTCCTGGAGCAGCCAAAACAAAAAGCTGTGTTGTCTTAGTCTCTCTTTGTTTAACAAGTTCCACACCTTGAACAGCCCACAGTAGAAGTCAGGTAGGTCCTTGATGTTAAGCTGTTTCAAGAGCATCAAAACCAAAGATCTGTCCAGTCCCAGGCCACCTAAAAGGTTCAGAATGGTGCAAGCCAGCGACCTCCACACTAACTCAGCAGTACCGTACAGAAACCTTTGCAGGAACTGGAAACAGAAGGTAGCCCCCCTGCTGCTCAGGTGGATCAGGCCCTGTCCTCCTTCAACCCTCGGCAGGTACAGCATACACTGAGGCACACAGTGCAGTTTGTCCCAGAAGAAGTCGACAAGAAGAGCCTGGATTTTGGACAGCAGGCCTGGTTGGGGGGTCAACCACTGACAGGCGATGCCATAACATTGATGATATCAAGTTGTTGATGATCAGGACTCGACCTCTGTAGGACATCTTGGTTATGATCCACTTCCACTTTGCCAACCGACCTTTGACCTTTTCGAGAACATTTTCCCAGTTTTTAAGAACAACGGACTGATCACCCAGAAACACCCCTACATATTTCAGCCCCCCCACCTTCCAATTCAACCCCCTAGTCAAATGGAGCTTTTTCTCCAGTACACCCCCAACACTGACAGCCTGCTTTTGATCCAGTTAACTTTGGCCGAAGATATTAAGCCAAACTAGACGATGTCCCTCTCCAACATGTCAATATCCTGCTGACTGTTCACCAGAATTACTAGATCATCTGCAAAGGCTGACAGTTTTAAGGGTGTATTGCAACCTTGGATAGTTATACCCCGAAGGTCAGATCTGAGTTTGTGTAACAACGGCTCAAATGCTAGGGAGTATAACATGCCCGAGAGGGTGCAGCCTTGTTTAATCCGCCCTTTGCATTTGAAAAGGAGCACTCAAACCACCATTAATTTTCAGCACACTCTGAATGTCACAATACAGAACCTTAAGTTTGCTAATAAAGCCAGGACCAAAACCAAAGGCCCTCAATGTGAGCCACAGATATTCATGCTCAACACGATCAAAGGCTTTTTCGTGATCGATGGATATGATGCCGGCGTTGAGGCCAAACAGCTTACAAATCTCTAAAAAGTCTCGAATCCGAATGATGTTATCTGAAATCAACCTGCCAGGTACACAATAGGTATGGTCACAATGAATCACCTGCCCCATCACTTTACTCAGTCTGGTTGCTAACACCTTTGAGAGGAGTTTATAATCAGTGCAAAGCAGTGACACAGGTCTCCAGTTTGTAATGGACTGTGGATCACCTTTCTTGGGCAGCAAGGTGAGAACCGCCCGCCTGCAGCTCAATGGCAGACGGCCTCTGGTGAGACTGTCATTTAGCACCGCCAGCAGATCCCCCCCGATCACTGACCAGAAAGATTTGTAAAAGTTAGCAGGTAGCAGCATAGAGTTCACCAGAGGAAAGAGCTGCTTCCGACTCTACATTGCTCTGCCGGTCCACCTGAGGGAGCTCGGTATAAAAACCCCGAGCCACTGCCTGCTCCTTTCTATGCTCACAACTAAACAGGTTACTGTAGAAGCTGACAGCACACTTGCGAATCGCAGTATGGTCAGTCAGCACCTGCCCAGTGTCAGATCTTCAGCTGTGAATGAACCACTTCTGCCCATTTTTACGATCCAGGCCGAAGAATAAGTGTGATGGGACATCCATCTAGGCTACATGTTGAAAGCGGGACCTGACCAAAGCGCCCTGAGCTGAAACACCCAGCAGGTTGTTCAAACGAGACTTTGCTGCGAGTGCTGCAGTATGGTGCTGGTCCCCTGTGGCCTCAGCCGAGCTCTGGAGTTCCTCTGGTTCAGACTCCAGAGCTTTCACTGAAGTCATTAAGGTTCGTGTGACATTCTGAGTGTACTGTTGACACAGTTGTCTTATTTGGACTTTTCCAATATCCCACCACTGTTGTACAGACACAAAATCTGATATTGTATGTTGGTGGTTTCTCCAAAAACAGTCAAAAGTGTCCTTGAAGTTTCTATCCTCCAGTAAGGCTGTGTTAAAATGCCAGTAGGCACTATTGGATTTCACACATTTTATAAAGACAGAGACCATTACTAGCGAGTGGTCAGAAAACCATCAGGGTTGATGATGCAACTTTTGAACACATTAAACTGATGTTTCAAGCAATAGAAACGATCAAGCCTGGCCATAGACCTCAAGTTGTCCTTAACATGTGTCCAGGTGTATTGTCTCTGTTTGTCATGAAACCCTCTGCACACATCACACAGTTCATGAGCCTCAATAAGATGAACCAGAAGACTGCGAGAGGCAGCATGAGGCTCTGCATGGTTCCTGTCCCACCTGCTGTCCTCAGTACGGTTGAAATATCCACCGATGAATAAATAGACCTCACTGGTACAATTCTCAATAACCTCATCTAAAACATCCAGGAAGACTAACCTCTCCACTCCCACAACTGGAGCGTAAATATTAATAAACACCATTTTTACCTGTTCACACACTGCTGTTAATCTTAACAGGCGGCCTTTCATAACTTCCTCAGACTCGACAGACTGAGGAATTAAATTCCTTGAAAAAATAATACCAACTCCACCACTGTTACTGGGTTTGTGACTTAAAAAGGTCTCACCAGTCCATTCTGTCTTCCAGTCAGCCTCATTATCAGTGGTACTGTGTGTCTCTTGTACAAAAACACATCTAACTTTTTAAGAGCACACAGCTTGGAAAGAGAGGCCCTTTTCCCACCATTCTGTGACTCATTTAAGTTTAAGCTCCCTATTCTTATGTCCTCCATAATACAGAAAATAACTTTCAAAACAGACATAAGTGGACAGAGAAAGAGTAAACTGAAAAACTCATTCATCATTCCCTAACTGCTTTCTGACCTTTTGAACTATTTTTTTCAAACGAAGAGTTTCCTGTTCAGTGAAAGCCTTCTCCCCCAGACCACCAGGACTTTTCAGAAAACACTTCACTGAATCAAGGAAGAGTTGCAAGTCAGGAAACACTTTGTCAACTTTTACATTTCTGGCCCCCTTAGTGTCCTGCAAGAACTTCTTAATGCTCACTACAGAGTATCCAGGCTGTTGTCGAGTCCCCGTCTGCGAGGCAGCCAGAGACTCCACATCACTGGCTCCATCACCTCCACTCTCATCCGACTGCAGACCCCTACTCTGACGAGAAAACGTTGTCCTATACTAGAAGGCGGAGACACCTCATCAGGTTTCCTCTTTTTATCCTTGACCTTAGAAGAGCCGTCCTAACCCAACATCACACGTTCCTCCTCCAGAGAACATTCTGCTTCACTAGCTTCAGACTGTGTCCATTACATCACAGGTAGCAGTATCTCTGGGACACTTTCCAACAACCTCTACAACAGTATTGTCCTGTGTAGGGCCCGGATCAGCAGCACCTGAACCCACAGCCCCTGAACTCGCCGAACCCAGATCGTCAGCAACCGAGCCAGCAGCCCCTGCTTTAGCAGAGCCTGGAACAGCCACACCCGAACCAGCGGTCTCTGGGTTAGCCGAACCAGGAACCGCAGCACCTGAACCAGCAGCCAGAAACTCGGCTTCACTCTGGTTTCCTCCCTGCGGCGTTTCTCCCTGCTTTGAGCTCGGCGCCGCAGTCCCAGTCTGCTCGGGGCCCTGTGGGGCCGTCTCACCCTCATGTGGCTCAGCAGTCAGTTGGTTTCTCTGGACAGGGACGGATGAGACGACCCTCCATTCCCCAGCCAAGACATTTCATTGTCTCTGATGATACATGCACATCGTAGTCAAAACCATCAACTCTGAACTTCAACATCAGATTCAACTCCGCTTTGCTCCTCAGAACATAAAGACCTGCCGCCTTCTGAAGGTAACGACATGTTTTAAAAGTGGAGACTCGCAGCTCAGATTGATCCGTTTTATAGGGGACATTAGTTTTCCGTGTCTCGCCAGTTCTCTCCGCAACACGTCGTTGCTAATGAACGGAGGGACTTTGGACAAAATGACCTTTTTGGCCGGAGTGACGAGCGGCACCACCTGAACAAAGGTGTGCTGTATTACCACGCCTTGCTGCACAACCACGTTGACCTTGTCAATACTGTGGAGAAACACAACGACTCCACTATTCATTCTCCACACAGACTTCACACCGTCATAACAATGCGTGCAGGCCAGAATTAGGCCAGTGCCCACTAACACGGCACATACAACAACGAGCAATGAACTTTTGGACACATCTAAGACTAAGTGACCCCCTCTCGTACCATCACCAAGCCCTGCACTGCCAAGAGCTGAGGAGCAATAGGAACCCCCTCACCCAACTGGTCCTGAGGCTGAGACCACACACCTGCTCCAACACCCCTCAGGAACGCAACAAATCACCAATCAGACTCAGTCAAATTGCAAAACAGTGAAAACAAAACTGCGTCACAAGCTGGCAAACACAAACACACACACAGAGCAGCATGCAGTGCTGTCTGTCTCCACATGGACAGTCCACCACAGCAGATGATGCGTGCATGTGACTGATCACCAGCTGAAAGAGGCTGGACTGATGGAGCACAGGCATGCTGTAGACGGAGGAAGACCTGCAGAGCAAAGGCTGTGCTGCCAGGGAGCCTGGAGCAGAGCTACACCTCCTCACCACGTGTGGGAGCATAAACATCTTAGAGACGCACATTTTAAACAATTCCAGGCAATAACAAAAGGTTTTCTTAACCCATTAGAAGAAGAAGACAAAATGACCAATACTACGAGGGGAAGAGCCAGCATAGCAGCAGTCCATGTTGCTGCCTGCCATAAAGTCAGCGACAGTCACACGTTGTTGCTGTTAAACGTGATGACATTTGTATTTATTTTGTACCACATTTCTTTTGCTGTCTTATAATATAACAACCTGGGGCTACCCCAGAACCTTCTTTCTCTGAGGCAACCACACTAACCACTGTGCTACCATGCCGCCTAGCCAGCCATCCATCCATCCATTATCCAACCCGCTTGGTGTTGCTATAATATGTTTTCTAACTAATGTTTAGCTTTTCCATGTTTAAACGCTTTGTGTGACAATACGTGGTGTTGCGTCATGCCAATAATGCCGTGTTGAATTTGAATCGGCTCTGTGCATAACTGTAGTCCACTGACTTCCGGTTTCTACTGCAGCGGTCATACCAGTTTCCTGTGTGTTGGCGCGTGCTGTCGACAATGGCAGATTTTTCACGATGCCTGCAAGATTTACCATGGATAAATGTCAACCACATGCACACAACTGTCCACACACTTTCACCCGCACCTCCCAGCAGACGGGTGAAACGTTTCCAGTTGTACATATCAGGTTACGTCCACCGTTATGAGAGGATGAGCGGACAGACGGGCGGAATTGTGGAAACTGGTGTGACCGCTGCAGTAGAAACCACAAGTCAGTGGACTGCAGTTATGCACAGAGCCGATTAGAGAGGGAGAGAGAGAGAGAGGGGGAGAGAGAGAGAGAGAGAGAGAGAGAGAGAGAGAGAGAGAGAGAGAGAGAGAGAGAGAGAGAGAGAGAGAGAGAGAGAGAGAGAGAGAGAGAGAGAGCAAAACATGCAAATTACCGGGAGTTCCTTTATCAGCCTGCAATTGAATTGTAGTTTTATGACCCGTGAGGATTTCAGTATTGAATTACACATACCTACTTTAATTTGAATTTGCCCCAAGCAGGGCAGATTAAAGGTTATCTTAAATATACTTCGGTTGAGGAGATGCCTTTTTTTCCCCCTTGGTTTTATTTGTTGGCGTTTGGTGGTCATTTCGGTTCGCCCCGAGAAGGTCAAGGGAAGGACACGGTGCCGACAGTTTTTTAGGACATCGTTTAGTGAAGTGGGGAAAAAGACTGGAGCTCACCCAGAGTGGCATTTTGAACCGTGTCTCGGCAGCCTTGACCTGGTTTTCCACTGTAATGGCATTGCATTACAGGCAGTTCCAGCTTACTGAGTCTTAAGATTAAGCCCTTTGCAGTTCAAACAGGTGTGACATTCAGACAAGCTGTTCTGCTTTGTCCTTGGCCACAAATCGAGATTTCCCTGAAAATGTAATGTTCTGTGGCCGATAGATGCTTGAGTAGGCAAGTGGGACACTAGGTTGAATACATCAGTTGAAATTCATCCTTTCAAGGTGAATAAACTCAGTACTTCATCATGCACCGACACAACACACAAGAAATCCAACAGTGTAGTAAAGTATCTACTATTTCAGTTTCATGGAAAAGGAAAGTGATCATGTGGAGAAGTTGCATGGTGATGTGCATCATGTCCTGCAGCAGAGACGTTGCATGGTTGTGTGAATCATGTCCTGCAGCAGAGAAGTTGCATGGTGACGTGCATCATGTCCTGCAGCAGAGAAGTTGCATGGCGACATGCATCATGTCCTGCAGCAGAGAAGTTGCATGGTGACATGCATCATGTCATGCAGCAGAGAAGTTGCATGGTGTGCATAATGTCCTAAAGCAGAGAAGTTGCATGGTGACATACATCATGTCCTGCAGCAGAGAAGTTGCATGGTGACGTGCATCATGTCCTGCAGCAGAGAAGTTGCATGGCGACATGCATCATGTCCTGCAGCAGAGAAGTTGCATGGTGACATGCATCATGTCCTGCAGCAGAGAAGTTGCATGGTGATGTGCATCATGTCCTGCAGCAGAGACGTTGCATGGTTGTGTGAATCATGTCCTGCAGCAGAGAAGTTGCATGGTGACGTGCATCATGTCCTGCAGCAGAGAAGTTGCATGGCGACATGCATCATGTCCTGCAGCAGAGAAGTTGCAGGGTGACATGCATCATGTCATGCAGCAGAGAAGTTGCATGGTGTGCATAATGTCCTAAAGCAGAGAAGTTGCATGGTGACATACACCATGTCCTGCAGCAGAGACGTTGCATGGTTGTGTGAATCATGTCCTGCAGCAGAGAAGTTGCATGGTGACGTGCATCATGTCCTGCAGCAGAGAAGTTGCATGGTGACATGCATCATGTCCTGCAGCAGAGAAGTTGCATGGTGATGTGCATCATGTCCTGCAGCGGATAAGTTGGTTGGTGTGCATCATGTCCTGCAGCAGAGAAGCTGCATGGTGACATGCATCATGTCCTGCAGCAGAGACGTTGCATGGTGACATGCATATCATGTCATGCAGCAGATAAGTTGCATGGTGACGTGCATCATGTCCTGCAGCAGAGAAGTTGCATGGTGACATGCATCATGTCATGCAGCAGAGAAGTTGCATAGTGACATGCATCATGTCATGCAGCAGAGAAGTTGCATGATGTGCATAATGTCCTAAAGCAGAGATGTTGCATGGTGACATGCATCATGTCATGCAGCAGATAAGTTGCATGGTGATATGCATCATGTCCTGCAGCAGAGAAGTTGCATGGTGACATGCATCATGTCATGCAGCAGAGAAGTTGCATGATGTGCATAATGTCCTAAAGCAGAGAAGTTGCATGGTGACATACATCATGTCCTGCAGCAGAGAAGTTGCATGGTGACGTGCATCATGTCCTGCAGCAGAGAAATTGCATGGTGATGTGCATCATGTCCTGCAGAAGAGAAGTTGCATGGTGACATGCATCATGTCCTGCAGCACACTTGGTTTGTCCATATCATCCACATAACAGTCAAGCTGTGTGAAGAATAAATACGACTAAACATGAGCATAATGGACGAATCCAGCAGTGCTCATTACACATGAGGATAATAAATATCTCCGCTGACCACAACAATAACAACACACCCTGTACATATATATATATATATATATATATATATATAGAGAGAGAGAGAGAGAGAGAGAGAGAGAGAGAGAGAGAGAGAGAGAGAGAGAGAGAGAGAGAGAGAGAGAGAGAGAGAGAGAGAGAGAGAGAGAGAGAGAGAGAGAGAGAGAGAGAGAGAGAGAGAGAAAGAAGACAGAGATTTTTTTTCGGAAACCGTCAATGGTGTTGATGAGAGTGCACAACTAATGAGGAGCGCAATATCAATATATATGTAGGGAAAAATGTTTTTAATACATAGCAGTACAAGCTTGTTTCGTGCGTCGCACACTCATCAGCTGCTAACCAGCCCACCCCCCCCCCGCCACATACACACACACACACACACACTGGGGGGGGGGGGGTCGGGGGGGACACAAGCATGCACCAGTCCTCATGCACATTCCTCTTTCACCAGTCCTTTTGCACCAGTCCTCATGCACCAGTCCTCTTGCACCAGTCCTCATGCAGCAGTCCTCATGCCAGTGTTGTAGTACTCTGAGATGTCAGTCAAGCACGCAGCAATGCGTGTCTCTACTTGTGTGTAAGAGGGAGGGAAGGATAAGATCAGCTGGGTGTCATCGGCATAACAAGGTAAGAGAAATCATGCGAGTGAATAACAGAACCCAGGGATGTCGTGTACAGGGAGAAAAGGAGAGGACCCAGAACCGAACCTTGTGGAACGCCGGTAGTCAGTCTGCAAAGCTCCGACACAGATCCCCTCCATGTCACCAGGTAGGAGCCACCCGTCAGGTAGGATGCAAACATTGAGAGTGCAGAGCCTGTGATACCCAGCCCCTCGAGGGTAGAGAGGAGGATCTGGTGGTTCACTGTGTCGAACACAGCTGACAGGTCCAGGAGTGTCAGGACAGAGGAGAGAGAGTTTGCTCTCGCAGAGTGCAGCGATTCTGTCACTGCAACGAGGGCCGTCTCTGTCGGATGTCCCACCTTGAACCCAGACTGGTTGGGGTCCAGGATGTTGTTCTGTGGAGGTACATGTTGGGGGTACATGTTGGAGGTACATGGTGGAGGTACATGGTGGAGATACATGGTGGAGGTACATGGGTGCATGTTCTCTCAAAGTGGGATGATCTGAACAGGAAATGAGAAGGTTTTATTTTGCTCATTCAATCGTCTTCTCAGAAGTTTTAATTACGGGAATTAAACGAGGAATGTGTAGTTCATCCCCACATCATAAACATGTCAACTGTTAGAGAGAACAGATCATGTATTTTTAAAAAAGGAACATCGGTTTCCACGAATCATCTCAATGAGCCTAGAGAGTAGAAACACACAATGAATCAGGGCCTTTATATTCTCCTTTAACTGACACATTCTAATACATTTATTTATCACAAGTCTCCAGTTTGTTATCTTGGATTGCCGGGTGTGTGTGTGTGTGTGTGTGTGTGTGTGTGTGTGTGTGTGTGTGTGTGTGTGTGTGTGTGTGTACAAAATTCCACCATACTGAGGAAATAATCAGCAAAACGACTCTCCATCCATTTTCTGAGCTCCTCTCTTCTCCTCAGGGTAATTGGACAGGGTGGAGCCTGTTTCAGCACCACGTGAACAAAAGACATGGTGACCAGCTGGACAGGGGACTGGGCCATCACAGGGCCAGCACGAGAACACTCCCGCTGATACTTTGCACCCGCTGGTAGGGCGGCTGACTGAGGAAGCGCTCATGTGGGTCGTATTAGAGGGCACACGACCTATGTGGTCGTGTGAGTTGGAGGACTTGTGGGGATAATTTGATAATAATAATAAATTAAACTTATATAGCGCTTTTCTAACACTCAAAGTTGCTTTATGATAAACGGGGGGGGGGGCATTTAGCGTCTCTGATTTGCCTCAAACAGTCTTTGGCGTCCAGGTAGCGTAGCAGTCTATTCCGTTGCCTACCAACACGGGGATCGCCGGTTCGATACCCTGCGTTACTTCCGGCTTGGTTGGGCGTCCCTACAGACACAACTGGCCATATCTGCGGGGGGGGGCGTATGTGGGTATGTGTCCTGGTCGCTGCACTAGCGCCTCCTCTGGTCGGTCGGGGGTGCCTGTTCAGGAGAGGGGGGGGGATAGCGTGATCCTCCCACCTAGCTACATCCGCCTGGTGAAACTCCTCACTGTCAGGTGAAAAGAAGCGGCTGGTGACTCCACATGAATGGGAGGAGGCATGTGGTAGTCTGCAGCCCTCCCCGGATGGATCGGTGGAGCAGCGACCGGGATGGGTCGGTGGAGTGGGGTGATTTGCCAAGTACAACTGGGGAGAAAAGAGGGGGGAAAGCCAAAAAAACCATGCATTGGACCTGCAGGAGGAAACCAGGACTGCAGACAGAAACATGGGTAATATGAAGCGCTAGTTTCAGCCCTCAGCCACGTGCTTGTCCCTGATAGAGAACTTAGACTTAGACTGCTTTTATTGTCATTGTCTCATATGCTTGTCTCAAACATACAAGGGAACGAGATGACGTTTCACGAGGACCTCCGTGCCACATAAAAACAAATAAAACGCAATAAATTTTAAGACTAAAAAGTGCATGAAAAACAAGAATTACTACACAGACCTAAACACCACAGCCCACCTGACACGGGAGGTGAGTGAGAAGGTCATAAAGTCATTTCATGGGAGGTCTAAGTGTTCAGGCTGTTGAGGAACCTCACAGCCTGAGGACTGAAGCTGTTGCAGAGTCTGGTGGAGGCAGCACGGATGCTCCGGTACCGCCTGCCAGAGGGTAGGAGGGTGAAGTGGATGTGGGAAGGGTGGGGTGGGGTCCTCCACGATGCTGAGAGCCTTCCGGGTGCAGCGTGCATCATAGATGGCCTGGATGGATGGGAGAGCAGTCCCTATGATCTGTCCAGCTGTCTTCACTGTCCGCTGTAGGGACTTGAAGTCCGAGGCCTTGCAGCTCCCATGCCAGACAGTGATACAGCTGGTCAGGATGCTTTCTATGCTGCCTCTGTAGGACGTGATGAGGATGGGTGGGGGGAGACTCGCCTTCTTCAGACGCCGCAGGAAGTGGAGACGCCTTCTCGGAGAGCGCAGTGACATGCGAGGACCAGGAGAGGTCCTCTGTGGCGGGAACTCCCAGGACCTCAGCACTGCTGAATCTCTCCCCGTCCATACCGGATACTTTGGCAGTCCTGTCTCACCCAGAAGCAAGCGGACTCTGAATAACGTATCACCTGTTTCAGAGCCCCTCGCCTATCAGCAACCCAGAGAGTGTCCCGCTTTCTGGAAGCTGGTCACCTCCCCGCTGTGTCCAGCTCCTGTCTTCTCCTCTGGCTAACGTCTCCTCTGGGTACCGACATTAACCACGTTCTGCACCGGTTGGTGTGTTGAAAGCGCTGCAGACAGGTCCGTTTACAGCCACGAGGAATCCATCGACAACCCGCTGCTGCTTTAGATGTTAAAGATTGCAAATGGCCCGACACCAGATGGTCCTTCCGGTAATGGGAAGAGGGATTGTGCTCTGCTTTGATTCATACGGTGGAGAAAATGTCCCTCGTTCTGCCCCTCGCGTAGCTCCGGGGGCAGTATCACGACTCGGTTTCTAAATAAAACCTCCTCCCCTGAAGTGTGCGGAATTAAACTGTGATTTATTCATATTCCGACTTCAACATTTCTTCCTTTCAAGGCTGAATGCAACGCTCCATCTGTTTATCAAAAGCTGATAGAAAAAGCGTAATTCATCCCGGAATGAAGCAGCTCATTGCAGTCAGTGAACATGAAAATTGGATTCAGGTAGATAAGTCAATCTGTGGGTCGGATCCTTTTACTGTTGACCTGAGAGAGCGAGGGGGAGGCGGCGGGGGAGGCGAGGGAGGGGACAACGCTACATTTCACCCATCCATCTCGGCCTGTAAACATTTATTCATTTTCCCTTCCCCTCACACAGAACCACAGACGTGTTTTGTCTTCGAAGCAAGCGGAGGCCCTGTCGTATAAAACCCGCATCCGTTTATGACCTGCGCCTCCCTGCTCGGCTTTGAGGTTGCTGCAGCTTGTCTCTCTGGGCCATCCGCACCGCAACGCAACACTATTCAGTAACCTTTCTTGCAAAAAAAAAAAAAAAGAAAAAGCATTTTGAGCACATTCAGATTCAAACAGCAGAGGCGAGAGCTGTGCGCCACATGTTGTAGACCTGGCAAACGTGCAGGAACCCAGGAACTCCCTGTAGGAATACCTCCTTCTGCAGAAGATGTTGGTCAAATATCTGGATGAAGCTCCAATCCAGGACAGAAAGGTGTGCGTCGTTAACAGGGAAATTTACCACAGCTGCAAACTGGTAGAAGTGCGGCGTTCGTAACGGCCCCGTCTGGTGATGGAGCTAATCACGAGGGCAACAACGTGGCCGAGGACCGCAGCGACTGGTTCGCCTCCTGCCCATCAGGGTCTGTGTGGACGACATGGTAACCATGATGACCGTGGGTGTGTGTTGGGAAACAGAGTATTTCAACAATAACTCAGAACCCTGTGCGAAGCTTGCAGACGAAGAGCAGACTCGCTGCACAAGAGTGGATGAGCGGGATAAGGTGGTGTAACGTAGCCATTTATAAGTTGTGGCATCTACGAGAAGGGCTCGCGTCCTGCCCGATGGCGGCCATAACCCCGGACTCCATGAGATGCATATTAGTATGACAAAGGAGCAGCGTTTTACAGAGAATGGTTTGCTTATGTCCAGGTCGAATGTCTTCGTGTCTCTGCCGTGCGGCGCCGTATGGGAAGGCGAAGGCGATCAAATTGCATCTCCGCAGCTTAACGGAAGAGCTCAGGTGTGTGAAAGTGAGACTGCAGC
Organism: Lampris incognitus; assembly: GCF_029633865.1. Taxonomy (NCBI): domain Eukaryota; kingdom Metazoa; phylum Chordata; class Actinopteri; order Lampriformes; family Lampridae; genus Lampris; species Lampris incognitus. The sequence continues at coordinate 6,728,566 of NC_079228.1, forward strand.
TGGCCTGGGATCGTAAGACGACACATTGGCGACAAGTATAGTGTGACCTCTGGCAGCGGAGCGGAAATGAACCCCTGAAGAAGCAAGTCGGCACATAAACACAGAGGCAGTGAAGGACAAGGGCAATAGGGTTTGTGGAGAGGCTTGTTCTCGGGAGGAAGACGGCATGAGAAAGAGCAACACCATCAGAAAGGATGAAGCTTGGACTGAAGCTAATACCCTACTTGAAGAAAGGGGGTAAAAAGGTGTGTCAAAGCAGTTTCTTAAACTGAGCAGGTGCAAGGGCAAAGATAATAATGGAGAGGGAAGCCCGGTTGCAGCTTTGAAATATGGAGGCCTCTGGGATTACGTTCAGTTACTGGGGCCAGGGGCGGATCTACGGGGTGGCAGGGGGTGGCAGCTGCCACCTCTGGGACACAGTCTTGCCACCCCGGTTGCCACCCCATTTATAAATCAGATAATATGTCTTTAAAGTATATTTTATGTACATGCATGGTGAAGGTCAATGAGACCCGCACCAAACTCATCTCAAACAGAAGTCGCCGATTTAGAATCCCCCCTCCCCCTCACAGGCGCGGATCTACAGGGTGGCAAGGGGTGGCAGCTGCCACCTCTGGGGCACAGTCTTGCCACCCCTTTGCCACCCCAGGAAAAAATCTCTAGATCCACCACGGACTGGGGCACCCTGAGATTTAAGTACCGTCACCACAAAACATAGGCGTTGTCTCTCGGAGGCCAAGGGAAGCCAGCCTCCCCCTGTTTTTTCAGACTGTGGTTGTCATTTCAAGAAAAATACTTCGTTTAACAGTTTTGGGAATTCTTCTGCGCTGTCGCTGACGCCTCGTCCCCGTTTCTAATTGAGTATTTTACAATGAGTGAAACAGCGCCCCTCTAAATGTTAACACGTGGTGAAGGTCAGTCAAGGTGTGTGGTGAAACACGGTATTGCAGTGTAGACGTAGTCATGTCAAGCCCGCGGGGAAGCCAGGCCAAAGTTGGCTTCCCTTAAGGGGGGGGGGGTGGAAAGATTAACCAATCAGATGAGGCTACTCTTGTGCCACTGCCAAACTGCGATTGGTCAGGACGATGCCAAGGGAAGCCAGCCGCACTTTGGCCTCACACCAATCAAATGATAGCATGTTGTGACGTGTTCAGCTGGGTGTTTGTTCTGAGCAAATCCCCCCGGTTGCCGCCAGGGGGCAACAGTGATATTTTCAGGTTGTTGGTTTTCGTTGTATTCTTCCTCTCCTGTGGGCTGATTGAAGTGGCCACTGCATTAAGTATAAATGTCGCGTTGCTCCCGTTATTGTGATTACGTCACGTTGCCTTTCACGTGGTGAATATAACAACTGGCGACGAGCGCGGTGCACCCGGCGATTCTCAACGACGCTCGGGTGGCGAAGAATCCGCGCTAGTTTGTGGTGGCTAGCATTAGCATTGCTAGCGGCGGTGCCAGCCTGTCGCTGGATGCACAGAGAGAAGGCAGGGGTCATCAGTCACATCGATGCCTTCGATGAGTCGACGGAGGAGTGGTTGACATATGTGGAGAGCTTCGAATATTTCGCGCCGGCAAATAGAGCTGAGGGTGAGAAGAAGCTCCCGGCGTTTCTCAGTGTGATCGGGCCGGCCACTTATGCGCAGCTTAACTGCGCAGATAAGCCGAGAGAGAAAAGTTCTGATCAGACTGTGGAAGTACTACAAGCCCATTTCTCCCCGAAGCCCATTGTGATTGCTAAAAGATACGGCTTTCACAACAGAAACCAAGCGGAGGATAGCACAGTATATTGCGGATCTGAGACAATGGTCAGAGCACTGTGACGTCGGGGCTTATCTGCAGGATGCACCGAGGGACAGGTTTGTCTGCGGCCTCAACAGCAAGTCCATCCACAAGAGACTACTAACAGAGGCTGCCCTCACCTACCAGGAAGCGGTGGATGTGGCCATCTCTATGGAGATGGTGGCAAGGGAGTCCCGGCAGCTTAGCAGCTCCTTGAAGGTGAGTGCCGTGTCCCTCTCATCAACTGCACCAGTTGTGGTAGCTCAATTATACTGACAGTGATTGCTTCTACAAAGATCAGATCTGCCGCTACTGCGGTAAGGAAGACAAGTGTCTCAGCAAACTTGATGTCTCGCATCTTTACCTGCAGGTGCCAGTCCAGGAGATTGGCCGCAAATTGTTCATCATCACAACACGAGGGAATGTTCTGTTACAACCGGCTGCCTTTTGGTGTAATGTCAGCGCCCTCTAGCTTCCAGCGAGTCATGAACCAAGATCTTCAGGGGCTCCCCAATGTGCACTGTTTTCTTTTTCTTTCCGATCGCCCCCTTTTTTTTCCTCCCCAATTGTACTTGGCCACTTACTCCACTCTTCCCAGCTGTCCCGGTCGCTGCTCCACCCCCTCTGCCAATCCGGGGAGGGCTGCAGACTACCACGTGCTTCTTCCGATACATGCGGAGTGCCAGCCGCTTGTTTTCACCTGACAGTGTGGAGTTTCGCCAGGGGGGGAGCGTAGCGCGTGGGAGGATCGCGCTATTTACTCCAGTTCCTCCTCCCCCCAAACAGGCGACCCGACCGACCGACCAGAAGAGGCGCTAGTGCAGCGACCAGGACACATACCCACATCCGGCTTCCCACCCGCAAACACGGCCATTTGTGTCTGTAGGGACACCCGACCAAGCCAGAGGTAACACGGGGATTTGAACCGGCGATCCCCGTGTTGGTAGGCAACGGAACAGACCACCATGCTACCCAAACGCCCTGTGCAGTTTTCTGGGTAACATCCTAGTAACTGAATGTGATGACACTGATCACCTGAAAAACTTGGAGGCAGTGCTGAGTGACTTGGAGAAATTTGGCGTTCGGGTGCATTGTGAAAAATGTGAGTTTTTCAAACGCTCACTGGAATACCTGGGACATCTCATCGACACCACAAGCCTCCACAAATCTCCAGAAAACCCCAGAGCTATTGTAGTGGCCCCTGCCCTGCCCCGATGTATGTAAGCCAGCTGCGCTCTTTTCTGGGATTAATAAACCTTTATGGCAGATTTGTCCCAAACATGGCAACAACACTCAGCCCCTTGCACGCATCGCTACACAAGGGGGCACAATGGAAGTGGTCTCTGGAGTGCAAAAAAGCCTTCAGTATGGCAAAAGAACAGCTCCTTTCAGAGAGAGTATTGACTCATTCTGACCCCCAACTGGCGACCCGGTTGGTATGTGATGCCTCGCCATATGGCGTGGGCACGCTGATTTCTCATGTGATGCCTGATGAGCAAGATAGACCCATGGCATTCACCTCCAGAACAATTGAAGCAGAGCAAAGCTCTGCTTAAATTGAACGGGAAGCCCTGGGAACAATATTTGGCATAGGCACAAATCACTTCCTACTGGCACTGTTCCCAGCAGTTTTAAGACAGCTGTGGGCAAACCTCTACTTAAGAACCCGCGCCTCGATCCAGGGTCTCTTAATAACTATCGACCAGTCTCTAATCTTCCTTTCATTTCTAAGGTACTAGAGAGAATTGTGATTAAACAACGTCCAACTCATATAGAAGAAGTCTGCAATGCCTTGCAAAAGTATTCAACCCCCTTGACAGTCATCACTAATTCCTGGATGATAAAATATACTCACACATCTCTTCCTCAACACCTAAGCTCTAACAGCATGTTCCCAAAGCCAAAATAAGTTATGTCTCACTGACTTTTTTAAATAAATGAAAAACTAAAATATAGCGCTTGTGCTCTGAAAGCCCCAAGTTTACACAGATGAGAAATTATTCCTAAAACAAACTCAGGTAAACACAACTGCACATAATTAGTGTGCACCTTAACGGTCTGCTTTATGGGTATAAAAGCACTCTGTGTAAAGCTCCTTAGCCGGGCATGAACTCCATCAGAAAATGAAGACAAAGGAGCATAATGCTGAAGTAAGAGACAAAGTGATTAAAATGCAGAATCAGGAATCAGGACTAAGTATTTCCCATTTCATTCCATGCGCCTGCGCACACGAAATGAAAAGAAATATCGTTTCCCTCAGCCCACAGCAGAGCAACACAAAGACAAAAACACATCCAAACTACAAGAGCACATATATCCAAAGTACAAAAAAAAGACCTACAAAAATACATATAGCCAACATATCAAAAAAAAATCATTGTCCAAGAGAGTGAACGCCAGGATTACTGTCGGACTAACAGTCTGTTTGGGCTCGGAGTTAGCTTAGCCTGCCCCGCCTCCGCGGGTTCCTCTTCAGGCACAGCTCTAAGCAGGGCCGTGGTCCGTGGGCCCACCAGACACAGCAGACCAAGCTGCAACGCCAGCTCTCCCAGCCAGACACCTTCGACACACCTCCCCACACTCCACACAACGACACCAAAACCCCAGTCAACTCTAGGCGAGGCTGCCGCCAGACCGCCCTCGGTGTTATCGGAACTGCTGGTCTGCAGGGGCTAGCAGTTAGCTTAGCCTGCCCCGCTTCCGCGTCCTGTCAGACCGCCCTCGGTGTTTCCTCCTCGGATGCAGCTCCAGGTAGGGCCGTGTTTCCTGGGCCCACAGGACGCAGCAGACCAAGCTCCCCAAGCCGATCCAGCACCAGTTTTCCCAGCCAACAAATGAAAACACAAACTTAGATGCAGACGTGGACAAAGACACTGCACAGACAGTACTGGGTGAGGCCGCCGCAAACCTAAGTTCGCGCCGCCATCTTCCCACACTGGTACTGTGTGAGGCCGCTGCAAACGTGAATTCACGCAGCCAACTCCCCACACTAGAAGCGGAAGGAATTTCTTCCCACACCAAAAGAAGGCGGGAAAGGGATACAAAACAATATCCAAGTGTTTGGATATCCCATGGAACACTTTTGGATCCATTGTCAGAAAGCAGAAGCTGTATTACACCACCCAGACACTTTGTAGGACAGGCCGTCCCTCAAAGCTAAGTGTCCGAGCAAGACGTGGGCTGGTGAGGAAAGCCACAGATGATCTTGCAATCACTTTGAAGGAGCTCCAGAGTCAGTGGCTGAAACTGGAGTAAATGTGCATGAGTCAGCCATATCACGGCTCTCCATAAAGCTGGCCTGTATGGGAGGGTGGCAAGAAAGAAGCCGTTGCTCAAAACTACGCATATAAAAGCACGCTTGGAGTTTGCTATAAAGCACGAAAGAGACCCAGTTAGGATGTGGGTAAAAGTTTTGTGGTCAGATGAGATGAAAGTTGAGCTGTCTGGCCAAAACTCAAAGCGTTATGTGCGGTGTAAGGCTAACACTGCTCAGCCCTAAAAAAAACACCCACCCTACAGTGAAGCATGGCGGTGGCAGCATAATGCTATGGGGTTGCTTTTCATCTGCAGACACTGGGAACGTTGTTCAAATTGAGGGAAGAATGATGGAGCTAAATACAGGGAAATATTGGAAGAAAACCTGTTGCAGTTTGCCATAAAACTGAAGCTTGGGAGAAGGTTCACCTTCCAGCAGGACAATGATCTTAAGCACGAGGCTAAAGCAACAACGGTGTGGCTCAGCAACAAAAGGTGAACATTTTGGAGTGGCCAAGTCAAAGTCTGGACTTCAACTTCACTGAAAATCTGTTGCCCAGACTGAAAATAGAAAACCAGAGGCACCATCCCACCAACCTGCAGACCTATACAAATTCTGCCAAGAAGCTACTACTACTACTACTACTACTACTACTACTACTTTATTTCTACTACTATTACTTTCGGCAAATTATTACAATTACAAAATTGCAAATTCTGCCAAGAAGAACGGGCACAAGTTACTCCAGAAGAATGTGCAAATTGTACATACTTACCCCAAGAGAATCGTGGCTGTTATTGCAGCAAAGGGGTACTCTACAAAGTATTGCTATGTGGGGGTTGAATACTTATGCAAGCACTATATTTTTAGTTTTTCACTTATTTACAAAAAGTCAGCGAAACATAACTTATTTTGGCGTTGGGAACATGCTGTTAGAGCTTATGGGTTCACAAAAATAATATTGTTCAGGAACAAATGTGTGAGTATCTTTTCTAACCCTGAAATAAGCGATGACTGTCAAGGGGGTTGAATAGTTTTGCAAGGCACTGTAGATATGTTTGCAGTTTTTGATGTGGTTATATTGCTCGGATGTGTTGTGCTTCGCTTGACCGGATTTAGCAGCATGTGTTAGTCAGTCACTGAAGTAGTTGTGCTTTTGCAGTTGTTTACACACAGATAATAAGCGGCACAGACAGCAGCCATGGGGCAAGGTTACCTGTTTAAATTAGATAGTGATCGTTTACAGCCTCTGCGTTGTCTGATACTTGGTTGTTAGTATTTTCGGTCATAATGAACATTTGGCCTAGTTTATAACATTAATTCTTTCATCTTCAGCCACTTCTCCCGGGTCGGGTCGCGGTGGCAACAAGCTAAGTAGGGCACTCAAGACATCCCCCTCCCAACAACGCCCTCCAGCTCTTCCTCGGGAATCCCAAGGCGTTCTCAGGCCAGATTGGACATGTAGTTCCTGCAGCGAGTTCTGGGTCTACCCCGGGGTCTCCTCCCAGTTGGCCGTGCCCGGAAAACCTCCAAAGGAAGGCACCCCGGAGGCATCATAATCAGATGCCCAAACCACCTCAACTGGCTCCTTTCGACGCGAAGGAGCAGCGGCTCTACTCCGAGCTCCCTCCGGATGTCCGAGCTCCTCACCCTATCTCTAAGGCTGAGCCCAGACACCCTACGGAGGAAACTCGCTTATATCCGCGATCTCATCCTTTCGGTCGCTACCCAAAGCTCATGAATGAGCTTATAACAATAAGTATGGGAAGTATTTGTATATGTCAAGCACGTCCAACAGGGTTTGTAAGTCATGTATTTGATACATGTAGCCTACTGCTACTTTATGATGTGAATGTAAATGTCAGTTTGTGAATAAATGCTTCTTATATTCATTATCGAATCTGTACTGCGCATTTAAGTAACTGGGCTAAATTGTATATTGTACAATATAGTATAGCCTATATTTTGCACACCAAGAAGGTAGATAACTAGCGTGTGCAAATCCTGCATCTGTATGACACAATTGTTGTGTAAAATTAACGTACTAAACTTTGACACTTTACTGAAAGAGGCCCAGAAAAATCTGAAGAGGTAACAAGAGGCCTGCCACTAGAGGCAACAAACACTTACCTCGGGGTTGGTGGGTGGCTCCACAACTCCAACGCTGCCTTTCATAGACATATATACATATATGTCCCTGTGATGGTCTGGTGGCCTGTCCAGGGTGTCTCCCCGCCTGCCGCCCAGTGACTGCTGGGACAGGCTCCAGCATCCCACGACCCTGAGAGCAGGAGAAGCGGCTTGAATAATGGAAGGATGGATGATACCAGGCGCTCTAATAGCTTACATTATGTTTTCTATTAAAGTGGCGACATAGTCCTGTCAATTAAGACCCCTACCCCACCCAAAAAAGGACAGTCTTGTCTCACTTGGCTTCCTCGAAAGATTTCCACACACCACGCCACTGCCCCAAAACCCAACCAATACCCAGATTTAGACCCGATATACCCAATCGGTATATTGGGTCTAAATCTGGACCCGAAGATGAAACACCGAGGGTGGTCTGACAGGACGCGGAAGCGGGGCAGGCTAAGCTAACTGCTAGCCAATGCAGACCGGCAGCTCAGACAGTCATCCTGGCTGGCGTTGGTTCCCTTGGACAGTGATTTTTTTTTGTATGGCTATAATATGTGTTAGTTTGGATCTATGTGTTCTTGTAGTTTCTGTGTGTGTTGTTGTCTTTGTGTTACACTGCTGCAGGCTGGGGGAAATGACGTGTCATTTCATGTACGCAGTGACAAAGTATTCTTGATTCCTGAATATGACCCTGAAGACATGGCACTGCTCTGATCTCCTGTCACGATGCAAAATGAAGCTTTCTTAAGGATGCTGCACTAAGAGTAACCAAGTGTTAAAGTTCCTGGCAGCAGCACCTGAAAGTTAATAAACTCTCCAAGCAATCTTAATTTCCTAATTGCTGGGAGAGACTGCATCACATTGGACTTGGATGTGATACAAAATGATCAAGAAAAGACACTTAAATACAAATAAAGGTAGTTGGTAAAAACTATCCATCCATCCATCCATCCATTATCTTAACCGCTTATGCTGCTCTCAGGGTGGCGGGGATGCTGGAGCCCATCCCAGCAGTCACTGGGCGGCAGGCGGGGAGACACCCTGGACAGACCGCCAGGCCATCACAGGGCCGGTAAAAACTAGGTATTGGCAAAAATATAGTGTATGGAAGGAAGCTGCTTATACACAAGAAGATAAACGGTGCATCTGAATTCAGTGAAGACGTGGCATGGGAAGAGTCCACTTGCTTACATCTGTACCCACTCCAACACAACCTTCTGTAAAATCGCCTTCAAGCAAAGCTTCCACATAGATTCTCCCCCATGTAGCACAAAGAATAGCTAGAAAAGCATCTAATGAAATGAAAAAGCTGTGATCTGGGTTGGGGGTGTGATGGAAAGTGCTGCTCTGTAATCAATAGCACGCGCAGTAAAGGAAATAAAAGTAAAGGTTGTACGGTTCAATATTTAAAAATATTTCTAAAATGAAAACTGTCACAAATGATGTTGAGAGGAGACAGAGCCTTGATCTGTCAGCCACCAAGAAATCAGGACTTCAGGTAAAACAGAGCACACGTGATTACGATCTTCTATAACTATAAACGTGATTTTGAAGATGGCGGCGCCAATTCACGTTTGCAGCCTCCTCACCCAGCACCTTCCATGCAGTGTCTTTGTCCACGTCTGTATCTACGTTTTGTCTTCGTTTGGTGGCTGGGAGAGCTGGTGCTGGATTGGCTGGGAGAGCCTGGTCTGCTGCGTCCTGTGGGCCCAGGCACCACGGCCCTGCCTGGAGCTGCGCCCGAAGAGGAAACACCGAGGGCGGTCTGACAGGACGCGGAAGCGGGGCAGGCTAAGCTAACTGCTAGCCCATGCAGACCGGCAGTTCCCACAGTCATCCTGGCTGGCGTTCATTTCCTTGGACAGTGACTTCTTTCGTTTAGTTTGGATATGTGTGTTAGTGTGGATATGTGTGTTAGTGGGGGTATGTGTGTTCTTGTAGTTTTTGGATGCGTTTTGTCTTTGTGTTGCACTGCGTGGGCTGGGGGAAATGGCATTTCATTTCCAAATTGACAAATAACATGTTCCTGATCCCTGATAAGCTGGACTGCGACATGACAGCCAGAAGACTGCAGCATCCAGATGCGCCATGCAGAGAGGCTGGCTGAGCATCAGGAGGAGGGCAGAGAGAACCAGGGGTTGGTTAACAATGTATACACGTGTGTCCAGTTCACCTTTTTAAAGAGGACATTTTTACTTGTACGATGGAAGCCTGGCAAGGCTGCACACTGGACTGTCGCTCTCCAGATCTTGAAAAGGGAGCTTGAGGATTTCCCCTGAAAGGAGTGACAGAGAAATATTGAACTGAGCATTTAGCATTTTCCTCTCACATCCTCCCACTGGCCCCGGAAACCGCAGGAGCAAAAAAAAAAAAACCGCTCCTACAATCCACTCCGGACTTGCTGGTCTGCAGACTGATAACCCAGTGTCGTCATCTGAGTCTCATCCTGTGGGCTGCGGGGGCTGTGCAGGATGCGCTGTGCACATGTTTTGATACTGAGTGACGTGAACCTGCTGCGCCATTGCTCATGTGAACGTTGTGGGGTGTTGCCAGGGGCGGTGCATCTGTGTGCGTCTGTGTTTCTGTTGTGTTTGCGATGTGTGCATGACAACCGTGCAGTCTTTAGGTAAGTGTGCTGTGTGATACGTTTCTCTTTGTTGCGTTCTTGTGTAATACTGCGGAAAACGATTTCCTCCCTGATGACAATGCATTTCTGTCTAGCTATTTGCGATGGCCAACACACCATGCACAGTAACGTCCCTCTCGGAGCTGTCCTGCACCGTGTGACTGTGATGTCCAGACTCTAATAGAGGATACCTCTTTAAGAGAAGCAAGGAGTTATGTGGCGAGTACGGAAGCAGGGGGAGAACGCGCATGTAAGCAGGACACACAGCATAGATGAATTAACGACAGAAAGAGAGTGATAAAATAAAGCCCCAGGTATTCCTTCACACAGTCGTCCCGTGTATTTGTGGACATTACAATGGCGACGAGGGTTTTGTGGGTTAGAAGGAGCTACCTTGCCAGGGTTGATAGTGATCAGTGATAGCTGCTAGCTAATGTTTAGCATCCCGGCGCGTAAACGGATTAGCTCACAGCTCAGACCAGGACGTAGACGACACCGCATCTAACCGTCGCCAGCATGCTCTCTGCTACAGCTGATTCATTCTCCGCTCTTGAAGTTCAGGGTGGAGCACCGGGACCGTCAGGATCAAGACGGGACAGATGGATGGCGCGTTTTGAAAATGTCCTGCGCGCCATGGACCTCAAGGAGGACACTCGAAAACGTGCCACGTTACTTCACTGCGCTGGGGAACGGGTCCACGACATTTCTGTCACGCTTCCCGATAGAGGAGAGGATAAGGACTTTAATACAGCCAAACGGGCCCTTGCTGCTTATTTCTCACCGAAGAAAAACGTGGACTTCGACGTTTGCAAATTTAGACAATCTGCTCAATCCGGAAATGAAACAGTTGGGGGATACTACGTTCGCCTATGCACGCTGGCTGCATGCTGTCGGCTCCCTGCTGCTGATGCAGAAATCAGACGTCACTTCGTGCAAAGCTGCAGATCTCACAGGCTGGGGAGGCAAGCTGTCGCCGATCCCGCAATGACGCTGACAGAACTCCTTGAAATAGCCAGGCTGAATGAAGCGTCTGAACAAGAAGCGCTTGAAATGGAAAAACAAATGGACACTGGTTTAGATGGTGTCTTAGCGCTGCGCCATCAAGAGCGGAAGAGCCAGCAGCGAGCCCGGCGACCGGCCTCAACAGCCCGAAATGCACGCGCGCGCGAGTGTCTCAATTGACCTTTCGCAAAGTCCCGCCCCAGAACGGTGCTGGTCCAATCCTCCCTTAGCAACGGTCCGTCAAGCTTTCAAACACACAGCAAAACGCTGAGGCGGTGTGGCTATGGGATCTGCAGACCGGATACTAGATATGTGAAAAGTTTGGAGGGGGTGTAATTCTCTTTCCCTTCCCCAAACCCAGAGGGCAAGAAGCTCAATGTGGGCAATGGATTTGGCAGTATAGCAGACCCCATGGCCAGCTTCATCCACCCAGAATCAACACAAATACCTGTCTGCTCCGAGCTAAGCTAGCTACTAGCTATTATTGATAGCTAATACAGCTAACGTATTATTACCGTACTTTTACCCACACAGTGCGCCGATTTCTTCCTTCATGTTTTGGTGTTTTCCGGCTACTTCCTGGATAGTTCTGAAATGCTTGACGGGCATAGCAACAGTAACTAAGGGGGCGGGGCTTTGCGAAAGGTCAATTGCGGTGGACCAATCCCTCACCAAGGCGAGTGCCCAGCATATGGACATCCATGTCGCAACTGTGGTAAAAGAAATCACTTTTCAAACGTGTGCCGGTCACAACCGAGACAAAATGTGAACTCTCTCTTGTCGGATAGCCCGTCAAACTCTGCCTACTCACCTCATCCCAATGAAGACGGGGCAGGCTCCTTCTCCGTTTACCTCTTCACACTGGGGGACCCAGCCGTCACAGCGCCAAAACAGACCATTCAGGTAAATGGGTCCTCACTCGAAGTGCTAATGGATACTGGAGCCTCTGTCAATGTAATGGCTTTGCACACTTTTCAGTCACTACCAAACTCTCCCATATTGCAGAGCACGTCAGTCGGGAATTTTGCAAATCGCTCACATACACCTTCCACAGCTCAGCTTCCGAGACGGTGATCTCAGAGACATTCTATGTGGTTGACAAGTCAGCGATTCCTATTTTGAGTTGTCAGACTGTGATTGCCCTCGACCTAGTCCGCCTGGTCAACAGTGTAGACATGCCACTAAAGCCTCAGGAGAGGTACTCTGAAGTTTTCCAAGGCATTGGGAAACTCAAGAACCACCAGGTAAAGATCCACAATGACACGACTGTACAACCAGTAGCTCAGCCACACAGACGCATCCCGTTCCACATAAGGAAGCTAGTCGAACAAGAGTTGCAGAAACTAGAGGTGATGGACATTATTGAACGTGTTGAGGGCCCGACACCCTGGGTCTCACCTGTGGTAGTAGCCCCTAAGCCTAAACAACCAGGAAAAATCAGACTGTGTGTCGACATGAGACGCCCGAACGAGGCCATCAAGCACGAAAGACACCTCACTCCCACTGTGGATGATATCCTAGCAGACCTAAATGGTGCAAAAGTGTTCTCCAAACTCGATCTAATGGCTGGCTACCACCAACTTGAACTCCACCCTGACTCCCGCTACATAATGACCTTCACCACACACGTGGGCCTGCGACGCTATAAGTGTCTCAACTTCAGGATATCCTCAGCTGCAGAGATTTTAAAAAAAAAAACATCAGAGAGGCACTATCTGGCATCCCAGGTGTTTTGAATGTCAGTGACGACATGCTGGTTTACGGTGCCAGCCAACAGGATCATGATGAGAACCTGGAGAAGGTCCTCAAATGCCTCAGAGACTGCAACCTGACACTAAATGCTGACAAGTGTGAATTCAACAAAACCAAGCTGGAGTTCTTTGGCTATGTGTTCTCAGACCAAGGCATTTCAGTGGACCCCAAGAAAGCTGCAGCAGTCAAGGAGACCACAACCCCACAGAATCCTGGAGAGGTCCGTAGTTTCCTGGGCCTTGTCACGTACTGTGGTCGCTTCATTCCAGATCTAGCTACCCTGACACAACCCCTCAGAGAGCTCACAAAGAAGGACCAACTGTGGGACTGGTCACCCGCACACCAGGCCGCATTCGACACACTCAAAAGTACCTTGAGCAGCGACACAGTCATGGCCTACTTTGACCAATCAAGACACACAGAGGTTGTCATGGATGCATGGGGCTGTTCTAACCCAAACTGACTCTGATGGTAGACTACACACACTCGCCTACACCAGCAAAACGTTGTCACCTGTGGAACAGAGATACTCACAGACTGAGAGGGAGGCCCTAGCTGTGATTTGGGGTTGCCTTCACTTCCAACTCTATCTACTTGGATGCACTTTCACAGTCGTTACAGACCACAAGCCGCTCATGCCCATGTTCAACAAGCCATCGTCCTCCCCTCCTCCCAGAATTGAACGCTGGTTGATGAAACTGCAAAACTTCAGCTTCTCTGTGGTCTACAAGGCAGGTGCCGGTAACCCAGCAGACTATTTCTCCAGGCACCCTGTTTCCATACCTGAGTCCAAGGACACATATGCCACAGAGCTGGCTGAAGCCCATGTGTGCTTCATCGTCAAGCACAATGTGCCCCGTGTCATGACACTACAGGAGATTCATGCTACCACACAATCTGACCCATGCCTCCAAAGGGTTATGGCTGCTGTCAGGACTGGACAGTGGCACACTCGTCTTGAACAGACAGTGGACATGTCTACAGCCGAGCAATCAGTTCTCCAGTGTTTTCACGCAAAGAAATCAGAGCTAATGGTGTCTGCATCTGATCACCTGCTGAGAGGGAATAAACTTGTAATACCTTCCTCACTGCACAACCGGGTGATAGACATCGCCCATGAAGGCCACCAGGGGGTGGTGAAAACAAAGAAACTACTCCGGGAGAAAGTGTGGTTCCCAGGAATCGACCAAAAGGCAGAGGACTGCATCAAAACCTGTCTTGTCTGCCAGGCAGTAACAAACACGACACAGTCTCACGCATCACTTCAGGTGACTCCTCTGCCAGCTGCACCCTGGACTGAAGTGAGTATTGACTTTTGCTTCTTGCCAAATGGAGAGTACCTACTTGTAGTGATGGATGATTACTCAAGGTTCCCTGAGGTGGAGACATTATCCACCACATCCGCCAAAGCTGTAATACCAAAGCTAGACAAAATCTTCTCAGCATATGGCATTCCAGAAGTCGTCAAGAGCGACAAAGGTCCACCATCCAACTCTGAAGAGTTCTCCAGGTTTGCTACGTACCTGGGATTCCACCACAGAAAGATAACTCCATACTGGCCCCAAGCAAATGGCGAAGTTTAAAGATTCATGAAGACCCTGAAAAAAAACACTCAGGATTGCAACACTGGGGCACAAAAACACTCAACAAGAACTGAATCGCTTCCTGCGAGTATACAGAACAACACCTCACTGCTCCACTGGGACGCCCCCTGCCACAGCAATGTTCGGTAGGCGAGTGCGCAAAACAATGCTCAGAGTCCAGTCCACAGCCCCGGACGAGCTCATGAGAGCCAAAGGCACACAAGCAAAAGAGAAGATGAAAGGGCACCATGACAAATGCTTCTGTCGTCCCTCCTCTGCTGTGAAAGTGGGAGATCATGTGTTAGTCAAAAAACTGCGACCAGGGAACAAGTTCCAATCCCCTTTCCATCCTGAACCGTTCCAAGTCATTGCAGTGAAAGGAACAATGGTCACTGCACAACGTGAGCAGCAAATGGTGACAAGGAACACATCACACTTCAAGCAAGTGTCCCCCTCACTAGCTCGACCTACGCCTGCCGCTACAGAACACGACAGCGTCATGCCTCAACAGACTGAACCCATAGGTGGTCCTAGCGGGTTTGCCCACACCGACACGGACAGGGCACCCCCGATGGCACCATCGGGCCCGGAGACCCCTGGCATCCCTCGCTACCCACGGAGGGTAGTTCAGAAGGGGCCAGAGTACCTTAAATACTTTATACTAAGTTAAAAGAGGGGAAAAAATGTTTGTAGTCACAGAAAACAGTTTGTTTCTGTTTTGGCATACTACAAGAAAAAAAAACACTGTTTGTACTAAATTAAAAGAAAAAAAGAAACACTGTTTGTAGTCACAGAAAACTGTTTCTGCTGATGCATCCTAAAAAACAGAGCAAAACACTTTTTGTAGTCACAGTAAATTGTTTTGTTTATTTTGATAACTTCCCCTTTTACCAAGTATGTTTTGTCATTTTGTTTGGAATGTTGGAGCGATGGAATGTTCAGCCTTTAATAGAGAATACCTCTTTAAGAGAAGCAAGGGGTTACGGGGCGAGTACAGAAGTAGGGGGGAGAACGAGCATGTATGCAGGACGCAGCATGGATGTATGAACAACATAAAGAGAGTGATAAAATAAAGCCCCAGTTATTCGCTCACACAGTCGTCCCTTGTATTTGTGGACATTACAATGACGTCACCATGTACCTGTTTGAGTATATAGTTTTTGAAATTATTCGTTATTCATCACACATCGACTGAAGAGTCAAGTATTCAATAAGACAAAGAAGACAATTGCCTCCTGTGACTTCACATGGTATGTTCAAAACAAAGTAAAACACCGGGAATAAATTCCTACCTAAAACGACCATGGGCGGTCAAAATTACCGCCGGTTTTTAAACTCTATATTGTATCAACATAAATACCTGCCGTTCAAATTTAAGACTGAGAGATGAAGGCAGTATACTGGTCACGATACTGTTTGTGGCCTTCAACCTTTTCTTTAAGTATTGCAGTCGGACTGTAGCCAGCCTTTTGTTGTTTGGTAGTGAAGGTGGACTGTTGCTCTTGAACGGGAGAGGCATTTCATAGTGTCCGTCTTCCCTCTGACTGATGTTGCCACTAAGAAGCTGTACAAAGTGGACGTCATCTTGGGATACATACTTGTCCTTGTCTTCGTATCTCCTTTCATTGAAGTCTGATTCCAAGACCTTCAGTAGATCAGTGGTAGATGGAGCTGGTATTTCCCTCACTGCAGCGTGATTCACAAAACTCTGGTTTCCCTGTCGATCCAAATGCGGGTTGGATGAGCCGACTATACTCCATCCGAGTTCAGTTCTTTGCGCAAAGGGATCGTTATCACTTCCTGTGATGACCTCAAGGGGGGCTAATGCTAACGGACAGTCATTTCCGATTAACAATCCCACTTCACAGTCTTGTAGCGGAGGTAGCTTGTTTGCTGGATGTTTGAGATGAGGCCATTGCAGCGCAATCTTCGTAGTTGGAATGTAAGACTTGTCTACTGGAATGAAGTTGCGGGTGTAGGCTTGGCATAGTTGGATCTGTTTGTCAGAGTGTAGCCCTCTAACTTGTAGACCACGAACACGTTTGCTTGCTATGACCGTGTCAGCAGCAGTCATTTTACTAAGTTTCAGTTGTACTGGTTGAGTGTCTACTGTTAGTTCTTCAAGAAGATCTTCCAAGATGAACGTTGAGTCACTCTGGGTGTCGAGTAGATCATAAGTGAGAACTTCTCTCTGTGGCTCTTCTGTTGATGACATGAGAACTGGGACAATGCTTGAATTGGCAGAGGCGCGTTGCATCGCTGTGTTCGACGTGACCATGTGAATGTCCTGGCTTGTATTGTCCGTGGAAGTGGAATGTTTCTCTAATGCTTCCACAGGCCTTTTATCTCTGTTCATGCAAGCAGATGGGGTGACATCGGTTGCATGTGCCACAGATATGTCGTCTTTTGCAGTCTTTTCTGCTGTGTCCCTTTCTCAGATATCCGAAGCAGAGGTGATTTTCATGAATGAAAGCCTTCTTGTTTTGCATAGTTTTTTGCTGCAAAGGTGGGGCACTTGGCGACACCGTGCGTTTCATCTTCACAGATGGGGCAAGGTGGTTTTGGCTTGGAATTGATTCTCTGAGGTGGGCTTGTTCTTATGAGCATTAGTGTTGAGTGCTCTAGCTCTCTTAGGCACTCTTTCATCCGTGGGCTTGTTATTCATTAGGAATGGAGAGGCAATGGGGTTACAGGCTATGCGGGCTTCTGTTTGAATGAAGTCAGTGAAACATGAGAAGCTCGGAAAATCTCCGGATGCATCCAATTCTTTCACAACAACTCGGCTCCATCTACACAAGATCCACTCTGGTAATTTTTTAAGCATCTTGTGATTTTCTTTGCAGTCATTTAGAATGGACAATCCTCTAACGTGGGGCATTGCCTCAATGCAGCTTTGCAGGAAGTCTGCAAACTCTCGAAGTGCAAGAGGACCATTTGCACTAACCTTGGGCCGTTTCATTAGCTTCTCTCGAAAGGTTTTCTGTACAACAAAGGGGTTTCCATGCCTCTCTTGTAGGACTTTTAAAGCCCCTTGATGTGCATCTTCTGAGTTTCTATAGAAGAATTCCTCTACAGCCTTGAGAGCATCTCCAGCAAGGTAGTTTATCAGATAAAAAATCTTCTCGCTAGCTGGTAGAGACTGCCGGTCTATCAGAGCCATGAAGGACATTTTCCAGTATATGAACTTTAAGAGTTCGCCAGTGAATGTTGTTGGCTCTGGAGCAGGCAGACGATTCATATTTAGCGAGCTTATGATTGCTTGGGTTAGACTACCTTTCTCCTGAGTTACTGGTATTTCAGGGTTTACATGGATTTTCGATTCAGTATTTCGAGGAACAGAGAGCGTTTTGTCACCAATCTCTTCATTACAGTGCTAAGAATCATCTTCAAAACTGTTGTATGCTCTCACCCATGCTGCTGCTACTCTAATTTCTTTCTCAGCTTGTAGCAGTTGTAGCTTTGTCTTCTCTTCTCGCATCTCTGTCTCTAGTTTATGAAGTCTAGATTGCTGAGTATGGATTTCATGCATGGACTTAGCTTGTTCTTGTTTAGCTGCAATTTCTGCTTCTGCATCAGCTCGCTTGCTGGAGGCCACGGAGGTGGCATTTGAGTGGTTGCTGGAGGCCTTGGAGGAGGCATTTGAGTGGTTGTCTGATCTCTGTGATAACCCTGAGATTACAGTTTCTGTATTTGAGCCCCCAAAGACAGACGTATACTCATCCTTATTTGGCACCATCATCACTCTTTCCATCTCAAGATGGACATTGAAGGCCTCATCAACGGTCTCTAGTCGTTTACTTAAAATGTCACATATCTGTACAGTTATTACAAGACAGGCATCCATTTTATGAACAATATCTGGAGTAGCAGTGCAGTTGTGTTGGATATGCTCATAATGTTGGCTTATTACATTGTGCCTAGCTTGAATATCCTTTTCAATTTTATCAAGGTCGTCTTGTGAACAGAATGATTTCAGTGCTGCTCTAGCTTCTCTTGCAATCTCCTTCCAGGAGTTATAAGCCTTGCTAAATGCCTTTGCATGTTTCTTTGTTTCCTGATTGTGCATCTCTTGGCCCTTGTCTGTTAAGCTTCTTTCACGACAGCTTGACCTAACCTGTTGTGTGTCAACCGTTGTCTCTTCAGGGATCGACATTTTGTTTGGCTTGTACAGCTGTATGACTAACTTATGACTTTAGAGTGTCTTGAGTCTGGGTTTGAACTTCAGTGAATATAGACTTTCTTTTAGCACTGACTGACGCCACTAGACATCTACTACTTTAAACACCTAAAGAATGTCTATCAAACAAACACCGAGCAAATCTCATAGTACAGCACAATTTCACAATTTTCCCTTTTTGATTGTCTTACAATAACACAGGTTCAGTAGTTTTAAATTTAAGAGATGAAATTAACTGTAGGCCTATTTTTAGATTATGTAACTAAAGTCTTTAAATCCCTTTACAATCACAAAATATACAATCCTTTTCAGGTAACTTTCAGTCCAATACGTGGATATCAACGTTAGGCTACTTTTGTCAGAAAAAGTCTCTCACTGCATCGGTACGTTCGGTAGCCTACTGTACTGACCTTGCCTGAATGCTGGTTACAAACGTGGGCCAATGGACTGATGGCAGGACTTCAGGCGCTCTTCTACGCACAAGATGGCGGACGACAGATGAGGCGTTGAGTTGTCGTCGATGCACAGCAGCGAGGTTTCACTGTAGCTGCCCTCGATCATTTCAATAAAGACGAAACGTGGAGAGTCTCAATGGGGGCATTTATTGCTTCAAACACCACACAGGTACATTCTTGTCGAGCACCGTGAAAACTATAAAGAACAGAATGACAGTCACATCACAATTAGGCTAACTACTTCATAGCTTCACAAATAATATACATTTAGAGGAACGTGCCATAAAAGAAAACACATGAGCATAGTAGCCTACACTTACGTAAAACATGACGTACCTTGCACGGCTTATCAAGGGGCTGTGGGAATCTTAGAGCGCCATCTTGAGACACGTCTTGGTACAGCTAGCAACTTGCCAGAAACTCTGCAACTTGCTCTTCATCTCTAACAGTCTTCTGGTCGTAAACGTTTTAAACTGCTTATGAATGTTTCGAATCAGTTGTTGTTCAGTAATCATAAACATTTAGGCTAATTCTCGAGTTATGCAGTGAACACTACGATCCTTTTCATATTGTGACCTCACATGCACATGCCTTCACCTGCTTTATCGTTGAGCCAACATGAACTTCTGCTAGTGGGACGGCAAGGAAATCATTCTTCAAAATAAAAGTCCCCATACATAGCTTAAAGCTATCTCAAATTAAAAGTGGGTAAAAAACGACATAAGGGCTGCGGTCATATTACAGTAACTGTGACGCTTGGTGCAGACACAGACATGTAAAAAACACTGATTTATTACTACCTGGCCTGATTTGTTACTACCTGGCCTGATTTATTACTACCTCCCCTGATTTATTACTACCTGCCCTGATTTATTACTACCTCCCCTGATTTATTATTACCTCCCCTGATTTATTACTACCTGGCCTGATTTATTACTACCCCCCCTGATTTATTACTACCTGCCCTGATTTATTACTACCTCCCCTGATTTATTACTACCTGCCCTGATTTATTACTACCTGCCCTGATTTATTACTACCTCTCCTGATTTATTACTACCTGCCCTGATTTATTACTACCTCCCCTGATTTAATACTACCTCCCCTGATTTATTACTACCTGCCCTGATTTATTACTACCTCTCCTGATTTATTACTACCTGCCCTGATTTATTACTACCTGCCCTGATTTATTACTACCTGCCCTGATTTAATACTACCTCCCCTGATTTATTACTACCTGCCCTGATTTATTACTACCTCCCCTGATTTATTACTACCCGCCCTGATTTATTACTACCCGCCCTGATTTATTACTACCTCTCCTGATTTATTACTACCTGCCCTGATTTATGACTACCTCCCCTGATTTATGACTACCTCCCCTGATTTATGACTACCTGCCCTGATTTATGACTACCTCCCCTGATTTATGACTACCTCCCCTGATTTATTACAACCTGCCCTGATTTATGACTACCTGCCCTGATTTATGACTACCTCCCCTGATTTATGACTACCTGCCCTGATTTATGACTACCTCCCCTGATTTATGACTACCTGCCCTGATTTATGACTACCTCCCCTGATTTATGACTACCTCCCCTGATTTATGACTACCTGCCCTGATTTATGACTACCCGCCCTGATTTATTACTACCCGCCCTGATTTATTACTACCCGCCCTGATTTATTACTACCTCTCCTGATTTATGACTACCTGCCCTGATTTATGACTACCTCCCCTGATTTATGACTACCTGCCCTGATTTATGACTACCTCCCCTGATTTATTACAACCTGCCCTGATTTATTACTACCTGCCCTGATTTATGACTACCTCCCCTGATTTATGACTACCTCCCCTGATTTATGACTACCTGCCCTGATTTATGACTACCTGCCCTGATTTATGACTACCTCCCCTGATTTATGACTACCTCCCCTGATTTATGACTACCTGCCCTGATTTATGACTACCTCCCCTGATTTATTACTACCTGCCCTGATTTATGACTACCTGCCCTGATTTATGACTACCTCCCCTGATTTATTACTACCTGCCCTGATTTATTACTACCTCCCCTGATTTATGACTACCTGCCCTGATTTATGACTATCTCCCCTGATTTATTACTACCTGTCCTGATTTATTACTAAACACTGCGCTGATTCCAAGTGTCCACGTTCGCTGAGTGAGAGGAATCCAAACCACCTCAACTGAAATGGAGGGCGCATGTCACAGGTATGTTGGCGCGGTAGTTCCGCACACCTCTGCTCTTACAGTCCCGTCCTTAAAGCGTCTCTGTGAAATGCAACTTCCACACTGCCGCCTCAGGTCCAAACGATGTGTTGTAAACATCAAAACGGGGGACCCCTTCCCATCCACGCATCACTGCAAGTGTTTAGAAATGCACATAGAGTCACACACACACACACAAAAGCCCACACTGCAGACTTTTCCTTGTCAGCTCTAGCGCCACCTGTGGTTCCAGCAACACCTTTCTTCACCATCGGCACAGAACGAGTTCTTCATTAAAACTCGGTCTTCCTCCTCCGAGCTTTTTCCCTGTTCATCAGGGGGTCGCCACAGCAGATTTTACAGTTTCCACCCAGACCCCGTGAGGGCGCAGCACCAATGCTGCTCCGTGTCAATGCGGGCCTCCACCGATCCGGTATGGTCTTGTCAACACACGTACTAATATGTCAACATTTTATGTCATTTTCACATCAGTTTTGCGCGGGTGTCCTTCCTGACACATGTCGGTGCAACACATCGGGCCTAACCTGCTAACTGTCTGTCCTGCCATGACACACTTCTACCCAGCCACTGCCCCATGCCAACAGGCTGACAGATATGGCGGTACTGCTGTACTCTCTACTGCAAGCAGTACTAGGGCGTCCGGGTGGCGTAGCGGTCTATTCCGTTGCCTACCAACACGGCGATCGCCGGTTCGAATCCCCGTGTTGCCTCCGGCTTGGTCGGGCGTCCCTACAGACACAATTCACCATGGCTATGGGTGGGAAGCCGGATGTGGGTATGTGTCCTGGTCGCTGCACTAGCGCCACCTCTGGTCGGTCGGGGTGCCTGTTCGGAGGGGAGAGGGAATTGGGGGGAATAGCATGATCCTCCCACGCGCTACGTCCCCCTGGTGAAACTCCTCACTGTCAGGTGAAAAGAAGCGGCTGGTGACTCCACATGAATGGGAGGAGGCATGTGGTGGTCTGCAGCCCTCCCCGGATCAGCAGAGGGGGTGGAGCAGCGACCAGTGAGGTAATTGGTGGGGTAATTGGCCAAGTACAATTGGGGAGAAAAAGGGGGAGAAATAAAAAAAGGAATCAAAACTAAAACTCCCCTCAACTCTCCTCACCTCCCCTGTCTGCCCCTGCCAGGTAAAATACAGCAGTTCCGTGTTGTGTCTTTAAAACACGGGGTGACCAGTGGGGCGTGGCCTGGCCTGCGGTTCAGACGGGCTCTTCGGCTGTGTGAGACAGGGGTGGGTTGCTGGTGAAACTGCCATTTACCGTCCTGTGGGTTAGTCTCCCAGAAGGAGGGCTCGTCCTGGCGGGAATTAAGCGCGGAAAGGGAGGTTGCTGGTTCGTTTATCAGGAGCTCTACGTAGCCTGCTTGTTATCAGCTCTGCGCACCGTGCTCCCGTCTTGGCGGGGGGTGTGGGGAACTGGCAGGCCCTCCATCTCCTCCAATGTCTCCCTCCATCTCCTCCACTCTTTCCCTCCATCTCCTCCACTCTTTCCCTCCATCTCCTCCGCTGTTTCCCTCCATCTCCTCCGCTGTTTCTCTCCATCTCCTCCACTCTTTCCCTCCATCTCCTCCACTCTTTCCCTCCATCTCCTCCGCTGTTTCCCTCCATCTACTCTGCTGTTTCCCTCCATCCCCTCCACTGTTTCCCTCCATCTCCTCCACTGTTTCCCTCCATGTTCCTCCTCCCTCCATGCTCCTCCACTGTTTCCCTCCATGCTCCTCCACTGTTTCCCTCCATCTCCTCCACTGTTTCCCTCCATCTCCTCCACTTTTTCCCTCCATTCCCTCCACTGTGTCCCACCATGCTCCTCCACTGTTTCCCTCCATCTCCTCCACTGTTTCCCACCATGCTCCTCCACTGTTTCCCTCCATCTCCTCCACTGTTTCCCACCATGCTCCTCCACTGTTTCCCTCCATCTCCTCCACTGTTTCCCACCATGCTCCTCCACTGTGTCCCTCCATCCCCTCCACTGTTTCCCACCATGCTCCTCCACTGTTTCCCTCCATCTCCTCCACTGTTTCCCACCATGCTCCTCCACTGTTTCCCTCCATGCTCCTCCACTGTGTCCCTCCATCCCCTCCACTGTTTCCCACCATGCTCCTCCACTGTTTCCCTCCATCTCCTTCACTGTTTCCCACCATGCTCCTCCACTGTGTCCCTCCATCCCCTCCACTGTTTCCCACCATGCTCCTCCACTCTTTCCCTCCATCTCCTCCGCTGTTTCCCTCCATCCCATCCACTGTTTCCCTCCATCTCCTCTGCTGTTTCCCTCCATCCCCTCCACTGTTTCCCTCCATCTCCTCCACTGTTTCCCTCCATGTTCCTCCTCCCTCCATGCTCCTCCACTGTTTCCCTCCATGCTCCTCCACTGTTTCCCTCCATCTCCTCCACTGTTTCCCTCCATCTCCTCCACTGTTTCCCACCATGCTCCTCCACTGTGTCCCTCCATCCCCTCCACTGTGTCCCTCCATCCCTCCACTGTGTCCCTCCATGCTCCTCAACTGTTTCCCTCCATCTGCTCCACTGTTTCCCTCCATCGCCTCCGCTGTTTCCCTCCATCTCCTCCACTGCTTCCCTCCATCTCCTCCACTCTTTCCCTCCATCTCCTCCGCTGTTTCCCTCCATCCCCTCCACTGTTTCCCTCCATCTCCTCCACTGTTTCCCTCCATCTCCTCCGCTGTTTCCCTTGTTCCTCAACTGTTTCCCTCCATGCCCCTCCACTGTTTCCCACCATGTTCCTCCACTGTTTCCCACCATGCTCCTCCACTGTTTCCCTCCATGCTCCTCCACTGTTTCCCTCCATGCTCCTCCACTGTTTCCCTTGTTCCTCAACTGTTTCCCTCCATGCTCCTCCGCTGTTTCCCTTGTTCCTCAACTGTTTCCCTCCATCTCCTCCACTGTTTCCCTTGTTCCTCCACTGTTTCCCTCCATCTCCTCCACTGTTTCCCACCATGCTCCTCCACTGTTTCCCTCCATGCTCCTCCACTGTTTCCCTCCATGCTCCTCCACTGTTTCCCTCCATGCTCCTCCACTGTTTCCCTTGTTCCTCCACTGTTTCCCTCCATGCTCCTCCACTGTTTCCCTCCATCCCCTCCACTGTGTCCCTCCATCCCCTCCACTGTTTCCCTCCATGCTCCTCCACTGTTTCCCTCCATCCCCTCCACTGTTTCCCTCCATCTCCTCCACTGTTTCCCTCCATCTCCTCCGCTGTTTCCCTTGTTCCTCAACTGTTTCCCTCCATCCCCTCCACTGTTTCCCACCATGCTCCTCCACTGTTTCCCTCCATGCTCCTCCACTGTTTCCCTCCATGCTCCTCCACTGTTTCCCTTGTTCCTCAACTGTTTCCCTCCATGCTCCTCCACTGTTTCCCTCCATGCTCCTCCACTGTTTCCCTTGTTCCTCCACTGTTTCCCACCATGCTCCTCCACTGTTTCCCTCCATGCTCCTCCACTGTTTCCCTCCATGCTCCTCCACTGTTTCCCTTGTTCCTCAACTGTTTCCCTCCATGCTCCTCCACTGTTTCCCTCCATGCTCCTCCACTGTTTCCCTTGTTCCTCCACTGTTTCCCTCCATGCTCCTCCACTGTTTCCCTCCATCCCCTCCACTGTGTCCCTCCATCCCCTCCACTCTTTCCCTCCATGCTCCTCCACTGTTTCCCTCCATCCCCTCCACTGTTTCCCTCCATCTCCTCCACTGTTTCCCTCCATCTCCTCCGCTGTTTCCCTTGTTCCTCAACTGTTTCCCTCCATCCCCTCCACTGTTTCCGACCATGCTCCTCCACTGTTTCCCTCCATGCTCCTCCACTGTTTCCCTCCATGCTCCTCCACTGTTTCCCTTGTTCCTCAACTGTTTCCCTCCATGCTCCTCCACTGTTTCCCTCCATGCTCCTCCACTGTTTCCCTTGTTCCTCCACTGTTTCCCACCATGCTCCTCCACTGTTTCCCTCCATGCTCCTCCACTGTTTCCCTCCATGCTCCTCCACTGTTTCCCTTGTTCCTCAACTGTTTCCCTCCATGCTCCTCCACTGTTTCCCTCCATGCTCCTCCACTGTGTCCCTCCATGCTCCTCCACTGTTTCCCTCCATCCCCTCCACTGTTTCCCACCATGCTCCTCCACTGTTTCCCTCCATGCTCCTCCACTGTTTCCCTCCATCCCCTCCACTGTGTCCCTCCATCCCCTCCACTGTTTCCCTCCATGCTCCTCCACTGTTTCCCTCCATGCTCCTCCACTGGAGAGCCGGGCAGCACACCAGCCTACAGGGATGCTTCTGCATGTTCAAAAGGAGCCTTCTACTGTAGAAGTAGCCCACATGTAGCCCACATGTAGCCCACACCAAGGTGACGTCCAGTGGGGTAAATGTATGTAAAGCATTGGCACGTCGCTACATGACAAGAAGAGAGTTCAGGGTAACAAAGTTTGTATTGGAGAATGAGGGGCTAATGTGGCCATTTGGTTCAGCTCGCGGAACACGTCACCACTTCATGGCGGTAAGCAAATCACCGAGTGAAGCAGGAAGAGGGCGTCACGCATGTTGACTTATGGCTTTCAAATTGTGACCTTCGAAATCCGCAGACACAAAATGTCAGAAGCAGAAAAGAGCCATTTGCAATTCCCTGGTCCCCCTGCACCGAGACCTGCTGTCTGGGACCTTCTGCGCTCAGTAGAATGCGGGGGGGGTCCTTCCCGGGGGGGTCCCTCCCTCTCCCTTTGCCTATGAAATGAGGAAAGGGGGGGGTCCTCCCTTTCCCTGTGAAATGAGGAAGGGGGGGGTCCTCCATCTCCCTTTGCCTATGAAATGAGGAAAGGGGGGGGGTCCTCCCTTTCCCTGTGAAATGAGGAAGGGGGGGGGGTCTCCCGCTCTCTCTCCCTGTGAAATGAGGAAGGGGGGGGGGTCTCCCGCTCCCTCTCCCTGTGAAATGGGGAAGGGGGAGGGTCTCCTTCTCCCTGTGAAATTAGGAAGGGGGGGGTCTCCCGCTCTTTCTGCTTGTGAAATGGGGAGTGTCTCCTCCATGTGAAATGAGGAAGGGGGGGGGTCTCCCGCTCCCTCTCCTTGTGAAATGGGGAGGGTCTCCTCCATGTGAAATGAGGAAGGTGTGCCACATGACACGTGCCCGGCACCGGAAGCCCTCTGTGGTGCAGCATGACGGAATCCAACTTGCAGCTTTTGGTTGGCGGAGCTGCTGAGCGGAGCTCACCGGTCCCGTGACCCAGCTGTTGGGAGATCTGCTGGTCTTCCGGCGAGTCTTCCTGCTGGCTTTGACTTTTGGTCCTACATTAGATAATCCGGCCTTAGGGGAGAACTAGTCGTCTAGTTGGGACGTGACGCGTATTTACCGTCTGTCCAGTGTTATTCAAGCACCTGGCCCACGTCCCCGCACGTAATGGCGTCACCATGGCGCCAGCAGTGGGGTCCCTCCGAGCTGGTTGAGCTAATTTGCTGTGCCCCTCTTTTATGTGCGTCCATTGTGCAGCTTCCTCTAGCCAGAGGTGGGTTTTGCTAGCACAACAATGCGGACGCGTTTAGCGCATCCTGCTGCCAACGTGATCTCCCAGGGTTTGTCTGCCGCCTTGTTGGAGCAGCGGAGTTGCAGGAGAGGGTGGAGGAGGCCGCGCTGGGCTGGGCTGGGCGGCGGCGCCCCGTCACAAGCCTTTAAAAACCCATCCACAGCACACAGTTGGCCCGGGACACTTTCTGTTCCGACTTGGCGTGTTCAGACGCTCCCAGGATGCACCTCCTGGCCGCCCTCCCGCTGAAGCGCCGCCCGCGATATGAGGGGAGCTGCGTTTACCGTAATGAAATGTAGGAAGCAATCACGGAGAACAGGGAGGGAACGCGGGCTGACACCGAGGATATTTCCTGGTTGGGAGGAAGTCTAATATGGTTTAGATCCACATCCACTCTCATAACTGCCCAAATGGAGGCAGCGCAGCTATGCAGATGCTACCCACTCGAGACGCTGCGCTTTGTCATCTGCTCACACACACACACACACACACACACACACACACACACACACACACACACACACACACACACACACACAAATATACTCTCCATTTTTTAAGTTTTGAGGCATTTTTTTATGTTACTCTGAATATTTTGCTTCCCTTCCTGCCCACCATTGATCTTACTCTTCATGTATGTTTGACTCGGTTTGCGGGGGATTACAGTCCGCAGCAGAACATAAATGGCTCAACAGGCTGCAGTCCTGTACTGGCACTGCTTACGGGTCTTGGTACAGGACATGCGGCTATTCTGAGGAGCACCATGCATTAAAAACAAAGAGAAAAGAAAACACTGTTAATAACGTTAGAGATGGTTTCGGTAACATGGTATCACTAAATACGCACAGTGTCGCTTAGAGCGCTCACACTGGCATTACCTGCGGGACCTCTGCTCAGGCATGTGCCAGGGAAGTGCATGTAAAGGCCCCGCACGCCTGCTGCACGTAGTCCTTTATTGTGTGGCTGTCACACCTCGAGCCAGAGATGCCGCCAGGGGCGTGGCCACGTGGGGCCCACATTGGTCAGAGCACGCCCCTCCCCCCCGCTGGCCCCCTTCCCCTGTCCCGAGAGGGTTAAAAAAACACGCCTGCACAGAAACAGTGAGACGGAAGCTGAATACCTGCATTATTATTATTATTATTAGCCTATTATTATGAAGTCTTGTCCTTTGCCGCTGAAGTTATGAGGCCGATGGGCTATTTTTAAGGGGTTTTTAAGCTCAAGAAAGAATTTAATGAGGAGTAAAAAGTGCAGCGTGTGTAAACCCAAGTGTAAAAGCAAGAGAGTGTAAGTGCAGCATGGCAAGTCCAAGTGGTGGAGTTTAATTAGTTGTGTGTGTCCAGGATATGGACATGTTGGCTTCACTGTGTACATTTTCCCTTCATGCAATTGAAATACTAAATGACGTTTCTGTCTTCGGTCTTTACAACACTTAAACCATACCCATTGGGTTAGCACCCGGGCATGGGACGTGTAGAGGAGATGGATGATACCGTCCCACACCCTCTTGCTGTACACAGTCCCATGGCATTGTTAACGGGGCTATCGTCATCTTCCAACGTAGTTTTGAAATAGTAGTTTTGACAAGTGCCACCCTAAATAAATGGCCGGCCCCAGCTGCCCCCCCAAGTAAAAAAGTCCTGGTTACGCCCCTGGATGCCTTCCCGCAGCCGCCATGCAGCCTCCCTGCAGCCGCCCTGCAGCCGCTCTTCAGCCTCCCTGCAGCCGGAGGGACAACACAGCCTCCCTGCAGCCTCCCTGCAGCCGGAGGGACAACACAGCCGCTCCAGTGGAGCCGTCAGTCAAAGCTCCAGGGAGGCAGAACCAAAGGCAGTCTCATGTGGCCGGCAATTTACTCGAGGCCATTAAACCCTGTGTAATTCACTTTCTACAGCTAAGCTATCGCCATGAAGTGGACTTGAGGAAAGCCTTCCTCTGCGGTGTTCTGCCTCTCGGCCTTGTGTTTAAAGTAAAGCAAAACAAGAAGTCGTTCCGGGAGCGACGCTCGACACATCCGCCAACGTCCTCGACCGAAAGGAGAATTAATGGTGGGCATTATCGTGCCGTCATCAGGGGCAGTTTTATATTCTCCGTGTTTCTCTTGGCCTCCGTCAAGAACAGGACCCCTTCCCCGTGCTGCTGCTGCCCACACCAACACACAGATCATTTAGATTGAATAAATAACCGGCGGAACTCATCAAATGCAGCTTACCTTTTATTCCCCTCCCTCCTTCTCCACATAAGTGCGCCGTACTCAATTTCCAGCTTCAGTGAGAATGAAGAAAGATAGGGGGAGGAAATTGGAAGTTTGGTTTAAAATGCAGACGACAGGCCCGGCTTTCTGCTTGACGGCCTGTGACATCTCCCCGCGCCGCACTTTGCATGTCAGAAGAGCTGCTCGCAATAGAATTTCCCCCCACCGAGGAGGCTAATTACATTTATTTGCTCCCCCCACCCCCCCCCACCCCCGTCTCCCACTAAATAAGGTGAAATACAATAGAATAAAATAAAATGACAATGGATAATGCCCAGAAGTGTTTCCTCACAGCCGTCACCGGCTTCCCTTTTCGATTTAATTCCGGGTTAATGTCTCGCATCGTGTCACTTTATAGTAGACCCTCGGGGGGACGTCAGGGGGGCTCCAGCCAAGATGAGCAACATGACAGCTCGCGGAACAGACCGTCTGTCACCGCGCCGCGCACAAAGAGCTCGTCAGCGGACTTGACTGAGCGTTGTTGGGGGTTTTTTTTGAAGCTAAAGCTCAAATTTGCCACCAGAAAGCGCGTGCAGGGATGCGGGGTGGTGTAGGCTACAGTTCAGGCTGCAGCCGATAAAGCACCGCAGAACAGCAAGGATTTTACCGCGGCACAAGCCCCCCCCCCCCCCCCGGGTCATTACCACTCAGAAAACTGCATTACAGTGCCCTCTCAAACACAGAGTTCGGCTCCTGGATTCAGATTCTCCCCCAGCAGAATCAGCGGCTCGCTTCGTAAGAGCGAGTTTTACTGTTTCGTTTGTGGGTAAGTGGGCCCGGCCCGGCCCGGGGTCCCCCCTTCTGATCCTCTACCCTCACTGTTGTTTGAAGAAGCTCCAGAGGAAAAGGCTCTGAAGATGGGCTAAAAGGCAAGATCCGCACACCCCCGTGACCACTATCAGCACCTCACCCTCACCTCGGTCCAGTGGCGCCCCCAGAAATTTTTCATCGGGCTGGCCAAATGGGGCCACTGAAAATCTTGCGGTGGCACACCAAAACCAAAAGCCATGGCTGAATTTCGGGAATTCTATGATGCTGTTGTAGTATACTGTATAGGGTAGTTGAAAACTGTCAATATGAGAGTTAAGAAACATATACATTATTGATTTAAATGAACAGCACCTCATGTAAGATATCAGATAGAAGCATATTCTGCATAATCAGAAGCATATTCTGCATATACGACTCGTGGCTGGGGGGGGCAGCGGGGGGGCCAGGGATGGTATCGGGGTGGGCCTTGGCCACCCCTGGCCACCCCTTGGGGGCGCCACTGCCTCGGTCGTCCGTCAGGGCGCCCCTTTAGGGTTTCGGTTGTGCATGTTTGTTTAAAGCATGGGGGCGCTACTCCACATGCAGTACCATGGTTCTCCGCTAAATGGAGATTTTGTGCCTTCTCCATTGTCAAGATGCATTGATCATCTGCAAAGCCACGATGTCCCCCGGTCCACCACATCAGTTCATGGATGAATGCACCTAGGACCACTGCTACCCATAGGAGGAGCAGGATTCATTATGGAGGGTTACTCCTCTAGATCCGCCGTGTTCTGCTCTGGTGTCTCCTGACAACGTTAACAGGATGACCGCGAGGAGGGTGTGGCTCTTCACCACGCACGGACCGTCATTCATCATGGAGAGGCTATAGTTTGCGCTCCACATGATGCTAGGGTGTATGGAGACCAGTCTAGGACGCCGCGAAAGGCCATCTAGGAAACCTGCTGCTCCTGTACTTAACCCCTTAACATCATTATCCACGCCCTCTCAAACAAACCGAGTGAGGCTGCTGGATTTATAGATTCTCCCCCAACAGAATCAGTGGATTGCTTCTGAGGAGCGTGTTTTACCGTTTCATTCATGGTAAACAGGTCCAGGCTCTCCCCTTCCGATCCTCTCCTCTCGCTTGTTGGAAGAAGCTCCAGAGGGATGGGCTCTGAATATGCGTTAAAGGGAAGATCAATATATTTCCCCTCTCTGGTGACTACTAGCAGCAGCCAGCAGCAATTTTAACACATCCTTTGCCCCGTCTCCTTGAGCAACAGTGGCAAATGACATCACTAACACAACAACCTCTCGCAATTTCACAAGGTAGCCAACCCAGAAATCCCACAGAAATGTCAAGTGAAGAGGTAACCGTCGTGTATAAGACTGTAGCGAATTCGGGGGGACGACGCAACCACAGGAACTGCCGCGGCCGGGAAGCGAACCCGTATCGCCCGCACCGCAGGAGACATCGCTAACCGCTAGACTAAAGGGTCAGACCCGCGAGCCTACTTATCCATGCACGTTACACAACCCCCCTCCTTCAGGAACAGCATATCAGCTTTCTCACGCCTCTGGGCGCACGCGCTTCCGATGACCTCGCGGTCTCACCATCCCACTTTTGCCACCAATGTAACCGGTTATTTTCTTGCCCGGTGCGGGATTCGATACGGGGTGTACTGCACCACAAGGCGACATCGCTAACCGCTCGGCTAAAGGGTCAGACCCGCGAGCCAGCGGCCAGCGTGTCTTCTTATCCATGCACGTTACAAGACTGTAACCTACAAAGAGACTTACTGGCCGGCCGTCAGGGGATCGGCCCCTTTAGTCGAGCGGTTAGCGATGTCGCCTTGCGGTGCAGTACACCTGGATCGAATCCCGCACCGGGTGAAAGAAATGCTCGATGAGATTGGTGTCAGGAGTGGCATCCGGAAGCGTGCAGCTCCTCCTAAGTCTCTTCGGAGCGCGGGTCGTACGAGTTATATTCAAACCATGCAATTCTGAGATTGTTTACAAGCCACTGTTGTCATACCAGCCCTGTCCTTGCTACGGAGGTAGGCTGTTGGCAAATTTTCTCCGCACTAGGTCAGTGACACGCGCCACATGAGGACAGACAATTTCTAAAGGACCGAGCTATGTCACGATGGTAGCAGGAAGAGGACCCAAGTGCAGACGGTGGAGGCAAACCGGTTCCGACGACACTTATTAGCCGGGAACAAAGACAAAATATGCACAATTATTCGTGGATAATCCTCCGACCAGGGGCGTAGCCAGTCGTTTTTTTAGTGGGGGGGGCAGCCATTTAATTAGGGTGGCACTTGTCAAAACTACCATTTTAAAGCTACTTTCGAAGATGATGATGGCCCTTTTAGCAAGGCCATGGATTGTGTGTAGCCAGAGGGTGTGGGATGGTATCTTTCGTCTAATCTACATGTCCCATGCACCGGTGTTAATGCAATAGGTATGGTTTAAGTGTTGTAAAGTGTAAAGACCGAAGACAGAAATGTCATTTAGTATTTCAATTGCATGAAGGGAAAATGTACACAATGAAGCCAACATTTCCATATCCTGAACACACACACCACTTGCCATGCTGCACACTGCACTTTTTACTCATTAAATTATCTTTCACCACTGCACAGGAAAAGTTGAACATCCAAAATGCAATGTCACTTGCTAGCTGGGCGGGGGAGCCAGTGGGTGCTCTGACCAATGGGGGCCGTCCCCCCCTAGCTCCCACGAGGCCACGCCCCTACCTACGACACGAGCGATTCAGAGCGCCTGCGCCAGCCTGTACAGTGCAGAACAGCTTCCCTGCACTACAGGCAAGGCTACGTGTTGAAACTGCAGGTTCGCCATGAAACCAGCCCCCTTCTGTCAAGAAAACCGTTTGAAGAATTTGACTGATCAACGTTTTGCAGAGTAGCTCGTTAGGGTTAACATGACTGTTCATTGCCAAATCCGAGAAGACGACTAAAGTCATTTCCACAAACTTGGATCGTGCAGGGTTTGCCAGCCTGACTTCCATTTCTCCCGTTTAAAGAACAGGATATTTGATCTACGCCTTTAAATAAACATACAAGCGTCCACAGCAACAATAGAAACCGTATAGGTTTCGCAATAACATGAAGATCGTACACATTCAACGAACCATGCAAGAGCATGGCAATATAATGCGCATTTCTCTCTAGAAGTGTTATCAAACCGCCTCTTAATGACCAAACTCTTAAAATGTTGCGTTTTCCAATGAGAATTTAAAAAAAAATGTCCGCCATTTTTTCACGGCAGCCAGCGCCTAGGTCACGTGATCACAGCCTGGCCCACGATTACGTGGGTTAAATACGAATTTTTAGTGCATTACTTTTCGTACGTTTTGCTACGACCAGGGTACGAGAACAGCCTGGTGCAGGAACCGGCCAGCCAGTCGGAGACAGGGGAGGTGAGTGGAACCGAGCAATCCGGGTCATTCAGGCACACGTGAATTATAGCACCCATCAGGGGATGGGAGAGCCCAGATCACAGACCATGACAGGACCCCCCCCCCTCCCTCGCTCAAAGGACAGATTCCAGACGTCCCAAAACCAAAGGACCCAGAGTACCCAGAAGACGGGCAGAGGAGCCCAGTGGTAGGACGAATGGGGCCAGGGATCTCTGGCGGGCGGCCCGAGGGCAGCTGGTCACAGACCGTGACCAGCTGCCTTTTTGCCTTGTGTAAAAGCAGGTATCTTGACTTCTGCATGATTCTGTTCCCCACTTATCCTCGATATCCATTTCCTTCTTCTTTCCCCTGACCACCTCCGAGTTTCTTCTCCTTGATGGCTGATTGTCTTTGGAAAGCTGACTTGTTCTGCTCTCTGTCAGCTCGGTTGCAGCAGCCGGAAACAGTGCAGAAAGTAACCACTGTAAAACACGGAACCACGACAGCTCTTCTGCAGGAATCAAACCCTGGACTAGACGCTGTCCGCTCCGACTGTCTCCAAAGCCTTTGGCGTCGCGCAGTGACAGCGACGCGGTTCGCTGTGGATTGGAGCCGTTCGTTCTCCAACGTAGCGAACGTGTTGCCGTCACGTGATATGTGACGTAATATGAGAATAACCCACGTGCAAAAAAAACCCCCACGTACATAATTTCCGTTTGCAAAGCGCAAATGCTTTTTTTTTTTAATTTCCGCCGCGGATGCGACCGTAAACCCGACGGAGTAGGTGTAGTAGGGGATTCCTATTCGCACGTGTTGTTCGGAGCGGAACAATGGACCCGACGTCGAGTTTCTTCACGAAGCTGCGGAAGCTGGGGACGACTCTGGAGACAGAAACCGCCAGGTTTCAGCATGCTTACCAGAACCGGGACCACCACTATGAAAACGCCGAAAGGGCCATGCAAACGTATCACCAAATGAACTCGCAGGTGATGGATATGAAGAAGCAGGTACGGGCTCGGCTGGCCCAGCAGAGGGTGGAGGAGGAGGAGGTGAACCGCTTTATAAAGGCGTGTGAGGTGATGAAGCAGAGGTGTGCTGGAGATATTGAAAGGCTGAAGAGGCACTGTGAAAAGTACGGCTACCAAGCCCCCCAAAAGGGCCACAATCCCACCAAGGTCAAATGTCAAGAAGTAGAGGCCACGGATAAAGCAGCGGTAGAGGAAGACGACTCCGGGGAAATGGACGGAGAAGTGGAGACTGAGCAGGAGGTCAGAGAGACCTCGCTGGAAATGGTGCTTCCGGCCTGCACCGTGGACCCATTGCGCACCCCACAGCTCTCTGACTTTGGCCTGTCAAAGATGCACCTGAGCAGAGTGCTGAGCAGCGTGCAGTTCACTGCGGAAGTATCTCCCATGCGCGGGATGAACCGTTCTCCTCCGCCGCCCTACATGTCCATCCAGCCACCCGTGCCCGTGACTCCCAAGCTCCTCCTGCGCATGGACGAGGATAAGCTCCAAATGCTGCAGATTCACGAATTTGGGATCTCCGAACACACAATGTCTCTCAACAATGACTTCACCATGGCCCTCTATCAGAGGAACAACGAACAAGCTAACAGCGCTCCAGACAGCCTGCCCACAAGGCCAGTAAACTCTGTAATAGACAACTTGTCTGCAAAGGACAGCGTGGGGTCAGAGACGCCTACATTTTGCACTCGCAAGATTACAATCTGTAAGTCGCATGACTGCTCCTCTCAACCACCTCCAGTGGGAGGGAGCAACCTAGGGTCCCCTGATTGCCCTATTAACCCGCAGACCACCCCTGAGGTCCCTGTGTTTGAAACCCCCTTCATCAACACGCTCTTCAGCGCAAGCAAGGAGGTGGTGGAAGTTGAACCTGCAGATGATGAAAAGCCCATCTCAGAAATCCCAACACCCGCTAGTAGAACTGCCACCAAATGCACCTGGGAGTACAACGTGCCTGAGGTATCCAGCAGAGATGCTGGTGATGGACCGACACCAGAAATGCCAAGCCTGGAGTCGAATTTCGGAAGAAATTTGAAAAGTCTTCTGGCCCAGACTCGATTGAAGAAACCACCCGCAACAGTACAGCCACATACCCGGCTATCAGGGAAGGAAAACGACGTGCTGAGCCTTGCCATCGTGTCAGAGTGTGAATTTCAGAGTCTGCCCCGTTACCTCAAGCAGATGTCCCTGTCCAGCCTCAACCAGGCCATCCACGAGATAAACAGTGCGGCGGCAGAAAAATGCTACGGGGAAGCAACCGAGCTTTGGATGGAGGACTTGAAGAAGATCACGGGCATTGGCACCATGGCCCCCATCTACTTCCTCTGTCTGACTGAGCTAAAGAGACTGGAGCTTGTCAAGGGTGCAGGGAGCAACGCTGTGTACAAGCTGAGCTCGCAACTGAAGACCTGACTTGACGATCATTTAAACCGGAGTCGCTTTAACTTGGCAAGTGGCAAAGGCGAAACGCTTTAGGGCCGTGGGACGGCCTTAATCCTCCCCGCCATGGCATGTGGCTCCTGCTCCAGTGGAGCAGCGTCCTTCCTTCGCTCCCCTACTTATCCATAGTACGACAAGAAAACAAAACAAACACGTAATGATAAAACAATAAAAATAAAAACGTCATGGTAAAAAAAAACGCGTTGTTTTGTTTTTTATATATATATATTTTTTTTAATTATTTTTTTACCAGCGGGAGGCAGCAATGCACTTCCGGCGCCTAGTCTGCCAGAAATTAAAAGAAGAAGAAGAAGAAGTTTGCGAGGCCCTTGGCGCGCGGGCAAAATCAGAACAACACAAACTGGAAGGCTGAATCCGTTCCTCTGGGTCCAGCATGTGGGGACAGAGACCTCCTCGGACTTGCTGACCTGGGTTGTTGAGCATGCATCGAGACTACACAGCAGGTCTGTTCCCTGGACTCTCCAGGCGGACCGAACCGCCAGGACGTTTGACTGACTCGCAATACATCTTTATGGGCTTTGTGACAAAGCCCGCTTCCGCGACCTGAGAGCCGAGTGGACAGGAGGAGAAGGAGGGACAAGAGGAGAGCCACGGCTCTGCTGCGGCAGCCACGGACCCGACAGGACCTCATGCACGGTGCGGGACTGCTGCCCCAGAACCGAGTTGAGACGTTCACTGACGAACAGCGGCTAGCTAAGCTCGGCACGCGACGCCGCGCATTTGGTTTCATACGTGGGAGTCACACACACGCGCACGGCCATACAACTGGAGAAGAGCACTGCGGTGGCAATATGGTACCTTCAACACATCCATCCATCCATCCATCCATCCATTCATCCATCCATCCATCCATCCATCCATCCATCCATCCATCCATCCATCCATTAACAGAACCGCTTATCCTGCCCTCAGGGTCGCTGGAGCCTATCCCAGCAGTCATTGGGCGGCGGGCGGGGAGACACCCTGGACAGGCCACCAGACCATCTCACACACACACACACCTAGGGACAATCTAGTCCGGCTGATCCACCTGGCCTACATGTGTTTGGACTGTGGGAGGAAACCGGAGCACCCGGAGGAAACCCGCGCAGACACGGGGAGAACATGCAAACTCCACACAGAGGACGACCCGGGACGACCCGCAAGGTAGGACTACCCCAGAGCTCGAACCCAGAACCTTCTTGCTGTGAGGCGACCGCGCTAACCACTGCGTCACCGTGCTGCCCTTCAAAACATTAATGAAGTAATTCATTAAGTTAATAATTCTATTAATTAATTAATTCAAAACATTAATGTATCAGTGGATTACATTTATATAGCACTTTTTCTTGCTACCCAAAGCGCCTCACGCGGAAGGGGGTAACTCGCTTCAACCACCACCAGTGTGCAGCACCACCTGGGTGATGCACGGCAGCCATTTTGCACCAGAACGCTCACCACACCTCAGCTTGAGGTGGAGAGGGAGGAATCCATCCATCCATTATCCAAGCCGCTTTTCCTAATTGGGGTCGCGGGATGCTGGAGCCTATCCCAGCACTTACTCTGCGGCAGGTGGGGAGACACCCTGGACAGGCCGCCAGTCCATTACAGGAGGAGGAAGAGGAGGAGGAGGAGGAGGGAGGAACCGTTGAGTGAATTACACAGCGGGATGATTAGGTGGCTAGATGGAGAGAGCCAGGTTGGGAATTTTGCCAGGACACTGGGGGACCCCTTAATCTTTGCTATAAGCGCCATGGGATCTTTAATGACCACAGTGAATCAGGACCTCGGTCTATCGTCTCATGCATAGGACGGCATCCCAGCACAGTGTCCCCGTCACTGCACTGGGGCACTGGGATTTTTTTGTTTTTTGTTTTGTCCTAGTTGTTTGGTAAAGTAACAGTGTCCAAATGTGTTTGGGAGGTTTGTCGTGCTATACGCACACTTCAGCACCAATGCATTAGTTTGTCTCGAGGGGACAGACTGCAGGAGATGTGGATGGCTTCAAGGAGAAATGGGGGTTCCCCCAATGTGGGGGAGCAATAGATGGCTGTCATATCCCCGTCACCGCCCCCTTCAACAACGCAAAGGATTACTTGAATCGCAAAAGAAGTGATACCGTCATCTTACAAGATGTTGTGGATCACCTCTTTGCCAAGTAACACACCCACACCCACCCACCCACACCCACACACACACCATCATCATCAGCGGTCACTCGAGGTTGAGTATGACTGTCCTCCTTCCAGGTCCTTGTGGGTATCCTTGCGGGGGGATGCCTGTGCGTGACAGCTTTTTTACGTGGAGAGGCTGCTGTGCTTGCAACCAACACACGTTCCTTGGCAAGGGGTGGCCAGAGTCCAATGATATGCAGAACCAAGACAACTGGGGACCACCCTCTGCTGCAGCCTTCATCCGCCTTCACTGGCATTGTCTTCCACCAGTTCCGCCGTTGAGGTCTTTGTTGGATCGCGCTTCGTTTGGAACCTCCCCCTTGACCTACTCGCCTTGGGTGACCTAGCCACGAGCCAAGCTCCGGGTGGCATAGCTCTTGGGATCATTAGTACACGCAAGCTTCTCCACCACGCCCAGGTGGCGATCCAGGGCTAAGGCTTGGTTGTCCATCGTATCCGATGATGACCATCTTCTCCTATTTGTGAGTCCTTTGGTGGCTGAATAGTCCAATCCCGGATGCACAGTTGTGGTTGCAGACAGGGCATGTTGAAGTGGTGCTGGGTGGGCGGGAGTAACTTTGCGAGCAGGCCTCTTCATGCGCTTTGCTACACGGTGTTGTGTGCACTGGTTTCCGTTTACTTCACTCCCTCTGAGACGTGCGAGCACCAGAAGGTGCGGCAGGAGGCAAGTGCCTCCAAAGAAGAGGGGTTGATCCGGCATCTTTTCAGTGTGGTCTTCATTTGGTCTTTGAACCTCTTCTTCTGCCCACCAGCAGCATGTTGACCAAGGTGTAGCTGGCCATAGAGGTCTTTACGGCTGGCCATGTGAATGACAAGCCCATCAAGCCACCTGAGCTGATGGTGGTTTAGGGTAGACTCCATGCTGCAACTGCCTTCCCATTCCAACACCTCTGTGTGTGGCACTCTGTCCTCCCAAGTAATTCCCAGGATCCTCTGGAGACATCTCACATGGAAGCTCTCCATGCTTCTGAGATGGTGGCTGTAGATGGTCCATGCCTCACATCCATAGAGTGGTGTGGAGATGCTCTCTCTCTCTCTCTCTCTCTCTCTCTCTCTCTCTCTCTCTCTCTCTCTCTCTCTCTCTCTCTCTCTCTCTCTCTCTCTCTCTCTCTCTCTCTCTCTCTCTCTCTCTCTCTCTCTCTCTCAGTGGGAGAAAACCAAGGCTGGAACTTGGTTCACCCTGATGGTTAACATATTGGAGCCTACATCTTTTGAGGTATGTTGTGTTTGGAATGTATCATATGATGAATTAACAGTTGTGTATTTCTGTTGTGTTTGCTTGTGATAGTAGCCTGTTTGCCTACCTTATGTAATCAAAGTAGGCCATTAAAGAAGGCCTGTTTCCTTTTTCTTCCCCATCAACAGATTTGCCAACATCAACGTAGGATAGGCTGGCAGTGTGCATGATGCAAGAGCGCTACGAAACTGCACAGCGTTCTTTGATTTAGATGAGAGTGACGACCTTTTCCCGCCAGTGAGGCATAACCCAGTAATGTTCTGCAGATGGCCTGCTCATTCGTTTGTACATCAACTGCAGAGAAATCAATTACTAACCCCAAGAGTGGTTGATTTTTTTTTGTTGTTACTTTTTCCATTTCGGACACAAAAGAGGTTGGTGCCCATCATGCTCTTGGGAGACCCTGCATATCCTCTCTTGAGCCGGGTAATGAAGGGATACCCTAACACGACCATCTTACTAGGGACCAGAGGCATTTCAATGACAGACCGATTTGTGCACGCATGACTGTGGAATGTGCTTCTGGAGGACGTAAGGGGAGATGGCGGTGTCTATGGAAGAAGATGGACGTCAGCGTCTCAAGGGTCCCCACCATTGTCAGCAGCTGCTGTGTCTTGCACAACT
This sequence comes from Lampris incognitus, assembly GCF_029633865.1. Lineage (NCBI taxonomy): Eukaryota > Metazoa > Chordata > Actinopteri > Lampriformes > Lampridae > Lampris > Lampris incognitus. Next base: position 6,768,047 of record NC_079228.1, read on the forward strand.
TGTGTGAGTCGCAAGGCGATGAGTTTTTGGAGGACTGGAAGGAAGAAGTGGATCAGCTAGCAGAACTGAGGGAACCCGACATTCCAGTGCCTCATGAGAGAACAGCGGAGTCACAGAATGTTCAATGGAACTCACTACATTTTTCACCGAGGACTGAGCGCTGGCGTTTTTGGATGGAGGAAGTGGAGGAACCAGCAGCATTAAGGGAACAAGACATTCCGGTGCCTCATGAGAGCGCTAAATAAGGTGAAACACTGCATTGGTCCAAGTGTGGAAATATTTTCTTTCTCTGTAAAAACACCTTCAACAACGATGCATCTGGTTTATGTTTTCTTTCGTGATATAAGGACTTAGTAAGGACTTAGTGTGGCAAAATCAGATCTTAGATAAAACACTTGATCCCACAGGTATACTCTATGGCACAACATTCTGTCAGTAGCTTAGATTATACCCAGGGGAAGCTACACCTGGTCTGTAAGGTTTACAGAAAGTTGAACCAGTTCATCTAGATGCAATGTTTATTGGGGATACTGTCTCAACTAACTGCAGCTGACTGACCTGCAGTCAGCTGAGACTGAAGAGGTCACTTAGATGAGTGATGACACATTTCTCTCAATAAACCTTGGGTTCAGATGAACTGGATCAACTTTCTGTGATTTCCTTACCTGGATTATTGAGCATGCATCAAGACGTTTTACCTCAGATACATAAACAGGATGTGCCATTACGGTCTATTGTTAGTACGATTAACTCAGTGGCCTATAACATCTCTACGTTTCTGGCATCTATTCTTAACCCGTTGGTAGGCAGTAATGAGCATCACATTCAGAACAGTATGGATGTTGTGGATAAGGTGGGGGACATCATTATGGAGGAGGATGAAACAATGGTCTCTTGTGATGTTACGTCTCTCTTCACATGTATTCCTGTTGATGAAGCAGTGGCGCTACTCCGTATGAACTTAGAGGACCACCTTTAACACTGACCAAGTGTGTCTGCTCCTGAAGCTGTGTCTTCAGTCCACATACTTCACATACAGGGGGCAGTACTATGGGCAGAGGCATGGGTGTGCTATGGGTTCCCCAGTCTCACCTGTAGTGGCCAACTTGTAAATGGAGGAAGTGGAAAAGAGGCTCTGATGTCCTATCCAGGGACCCACCTAGCCATTGGTTCAGATGTGTGGATGGCACCTGGGTTAAAATTAAATCTCAGGATGTAGCACATTTCACTGCCCATGTGAACTCTGTGGACCACATTAACGCAGGGAAACCGAACAGACGCTGGCTAAGAGGATGGGACAACACAGGAGAGCTAACACATCAGACCAGGACTCCACAGACTACACCATCTACACAGTCTACACCATCTACACAGACTACACCATCTACACAGTCTACACCATCTACACAGACTACACCAGCTACACAGTCTACACAGTCTACACCAGCTACACAGTCTACACCATCTACACAGACTACACCATCTACACAGTCTACACCATCTACACAGACTACACCATCTACACAGTCTACACCATCTGCACAGTCTACACCATCTACACAGACTACACCATCTACACAGTCTACACCATCTACACAGTCTACACCATCTGAACAGACTACACCATCTGCACAGTCTACACCATCTACACAGACTACACCATCTACACAGACTACACCAGCTACACAGTCTACACCATCTGCACAGACTACACCATCTACAGGCCAGTGGCCACTCTTTCAGGATGAGGGAGTGTACATTATTGATGGGGAGGACCACTGGTTTGAACGGGAAGTCAAAGAGGTCATCTATTTGAAGAGGGAACGCCCATCCCTGAACAGAGGGGGGGGGTAAGAATACGTCTGTCACTATCTTACAGCGTATGTAAGTAAGGGTTTATTTGTATAGCACCTTTTTTAAACAAAGTTACAAAGTGCTCCACAAGATACAGATACAGAAAAGATAAACAACATACACATGGAGTTATACAGAAAAATACAAATCACAGACCCATTACAGGGAAGGAAAGTCGGTCGGGATGGGCTTTGAGACGTTTTTTAAAGCTGTTTACAGACTCAGCTGATCCAACAGTGGGGGGGGACTGTTCCAGAGGGACGGAGCCCTTACAGCAAAAGCACAGTCACCCTGGATTTGCGGAGAGAGTGGGGTATAGATAAGAGACCCTGGTCTGAGTGGCCTAGAGGTGGAGTAAGGATGCAAAAGTCCGTAAAGGGGCTAGACCGTGCAGTTCCTTTTTATTCCTGTAATAAGCAGTATCTTGAAGTCTATTCTATACTTTATTGGGAGCCAGTGAAGGGATGCAAGAATGGGTGTGATGTGGGTGTGATCTGAGAGCGGTGTTAGTTAGCAGCCTGGCTGCAGCATTCTGCAGGAGTTGCATGCGGGACAGGGCTGCTTGGCTGAGACAGGAGGAAAGAGCATTGCAGTAGTCAAGGCGTGATTGCAATCGTTGCTGTGATTGCAACCATTCCCCAATCCTCTGTGAGTAGTGCACATGGCCATTGTAACCCAGGTTAATGCTCACGGCAATTTGCAGATGAAACCAGCATTTGGTTCGGTCATTATACAACTGCACTCTTCATAAGGGTGGGGACACCTGAGGTCAGTTGAGACGGAAGCAGTCACTGTGATGTGACATTTCTCCCAATAGATGTTCTATCCAGATGAATTGATTCAACGTTCTGTTATTTCCTTACCCCGAATATGGAGCGTGCATCAAGATATCATCCCAAACAGGTTCTGCTCATCAGCATGCTGTGCTTGTTGCATCTGCAGAAGCACCTCTTCGTCCTTGCCGTTGTACGTGGCTTCGGAGAAGGCCTCCATGGTTGTTTCAACTTGCATTTCTTCCATTTGGTTTGGCCACTGCTGGAAGTACACGGTTGCTTTGATGATGATGATGATGATGATGATGATGATGGTGATGTAGCAGTGGCATCTGGTCTAGTAGTATCTAAAGCACAAACAAGTAAAAGTAAGACGTTGCAGCCAGCTCTCTTTGGGTTGAAAAAGAAAATGCAGCACATTGCTAAGTTGCTCAACCTACGACTCGGTGAACTTGACAAAAGCAGGCTAAACCTACAAACCGAGACACAGATTATATACATACATACATACATACAGACATATGTTTTATATGCTAGTACTATTATATACACATACTGTGCATAGTTAGCTAATGTGGTGCAGGAAGCCTCAGCTTCTAACATAATCTCTTTCTTGACAACCGCCACATTCATACAGGACTGGGTCTGACTGTTGAAAGCATTTTAATACAAGTATGCACAAATTAGGTGCCTACTGTCATGGCTACCGCTGTAGCCCTGGACTCCAGCAGGCCAGTGTCAGCGTGGCTGCTGAATCTGCAGCGGCGTCCATCGTGGAGTCTAAAAGAGGCTCTTCGAGCTCGGGGTCTAACAACATGTCCCTTTCACTGGGACAGAATGGCCGTCGGTCACCTAGCACCCTGTCCAGTTCTTCATAAAAGGGACAGCTCATCCTGCCCCTATAGGACATGTTGTTTCAATCCTTGGCTTTTGTGGAAAAAACTCGAGGTGTCTGATTTTACGTTGGCACTGCTGCCATGGTGGAGTGTAACCTTTCCCTCCATCTTCTTCGAGCTCTCCTCCTACACCGCCCGGCTGCGACATGAATCATCCAGTTTCCGTTGCACCGGTTCCCCCCCAAGAGGAAACCAGACAGCGTGTTTCTGCTGTACTCCAACAATCCATGGTGAGCCATGTTGGTGTTGTTGCTTCTTCTTCTGCAAAGTTTTTTTTCCCAAGTATTTTTTTTAATTTTTTTATTGAAAATGTACAAGAACAAATATGGCAACAATGGTATTTAACAGCTATTTGAAAATGACAAAGAAATGGACAAAGGGAACATCAACTTAGCAAACAGTCATGACCAAATTCATCAACATAAACAGATAAGCTGCTTTAAATGGTAAGTTCTGAGCAAGATGACTTAAAAAAATTAACCCAAAGAGACAAAATAGGATAAATAGATAGACTAGATAAACTACCGGCCAAGGGGAAATTCAGTTTTATCTTGGTTATGTAATTCAGCTGGGACATCTTTTTTAAAAGGTCATATAATGTTTGTGCTTTTATTCCTCGCAGAAGTTTTAAAGTTTCAAGGACCATTTAAATTCGTTCAGAAAGATAACACATTTGGGGGATGATTTCCAGATTCTGTTCTTGTGGATAAAAAAAAAGCTATACATAGAATTACATTACAACAAAGTTCATCCTTTTTGTTTTGCAATATCATACCACGTGTTATATTGTCTGTAGAGATAGAAGCTGGAAATGATGATTTATTTGTTTGGTTTTATCCATTTGTGGATGTCAAGCCAGAATGTATGTAACACATTACAGGAGGAACATAGATGGTCCGTAGTTTCTACATCATTTTCCCAAAGTGTGCACATATTGTCATCAATGTTAAAACTAAGTGACTAAGTAATTATTTTGGGGGATACATTCTGTTCATCATTTTGAAGTGTGTTTCTTTTGTTTTGGGGGTGTAGGCAGAGGCAGTGTCAGATACATTGGTCTTAGATTATCAACTGAATTTTTATTAAATTTGTGCAGGATCTCATTTTTGTTTTGTCTTCCGGGGAATAATTTTTCAGTAAGACAATTACTTACAAAATGATTACTACATTTTTTTGTGTCTAGGATTAAAATCCCTTGACTTGATGGTGGGCCCAGTTGTGGTAGTATAGGTTAGTGTGCCAATATATATATATATATATATTGTTAGGGAGACACCTTTTTGAGGAAGTGTTTTGAGCAAATTAATAAAGTCTGATTTTGAAGGGTTGGAATTATGTTTGGTGCAGAATTGTACATAATTTCAGAAATGACTGCTAGCATCCATTAAGTCAACTATATAGCCCATACATTTCTCCCATACCAATCTTCATAAAATAAAGATTTATTGCGGTACAATACATATACATATATATTATTCCAGAGTATAGTAGTATGGGGTGAAAAGTTATGTACCTATATTATTTCCCAATATAGCAGTATTGGTTTGTGGAACTCTGACAATGATACAGGTCGTTTATCAATATTGAAGTCCGTCTTAAGAATAAATTCCAATCCTCCAGGGAATAAGTGATTTGGAGTAGGAATTCCTATATTTGACCCAAGATCTTAGCCAATTAATTTTTAAAGTTCCATTAAGGCAATCAAAATCAATAACTTTATTTATTTATTTATTTATTTCTTTATTTATTTATTCATTCCATCCTTTATTTTTTTTAATCATATTAGTTTTGTCATATAATGCGTTTTGTTTATCCAAATGAAATTCAGATTTAATTTGGTTAATAGATTTTATCAGTTTATTTGCAATGGCAGTAGAGTAGATTGGGTGAATACATCTTGATAAATATTCCATCTTTGTTAGATAAATTCCACCGAGTATTGAAAGGTCCCTTTGCAGCCATGAGTTTAACTTGGTTTTACTTTCTTTTATTCTATTTTCTACATTTAAAGGTTGTCTTCGTTTTTGGTCTTTTGAACGGTAGACCCCCAGGTATTTGATTTCCGACTTGATAGGAAAATTACAAATATATTTTAGTGGTATATCATTTGTGTGTGTTTAATGTTAACCCTGAAGCTTTGCAAAATTTGTTAATTTTTTTCAATAGTTGCTGGAATTTGATGTCTGTATTTTAAGAATACAGTCGTGTCATCGGCTAGTTGACTGATGATAATATCTGTACCTAATACATTCAGTTTTTTAAAGGCATCATAATGTTTAATATAAATTGCTAACATTTCTGTAACTAAGATAAACAAATATGGCGAAATGGGACAGCCTTGATGAATTCCTACATCTTTTTGTGAAGTTGTTGCGGCTTCTCTATGTTGCTTCTCACTTTGGCGCGCAAACGAGAACGCACTTCCGTCTACACAGAGGACGTCAGTTGACTAGGTGGTCCTTCAGTATGGCCTGGGAAGCACGTGCGTTTACATTTCAAATGCAATGTGGACAAGCGCGACCCCCGCCACCTCCGAATGTGGCCTGAGCGGTCGGATATCAAGACGCATTGAGGACGCGTTGGGCACCTTCACACCTGTACTTACGATCCACGTGTGATCGGATCGCCCAAGATGTACGTTAATGCGAGGTACAACCCGCCCCTGTCATGTTAGCATAGCAGGGTAAACACAGCTGCAGGTAATAACATTAATAGTGCATCTGTTGGATGTAGGTGTATTAGCACAGACATACAACACTAAAGGGTGGTGCACACCAAAAACATTAACTATCACGATAACTACGAATCTATTCTAATAATCGTTCTAATTCAAGTGGACGGCGGAGTCCACACCACACCTACAACAATGGCGTCATTGGATCACTTTCAGAGCCAAACATGCAACAAAATTAAAGTGTAGTTTTGTGGAAGGACGTTGGATTTTCAAAAGGCGGGGGTGCCCTCTACTGGTTTGTTTACCAAAATCAAGATTCCGGGTCAGAACGCAGGCTTTGAAAGCCATAAATCCCAGTACCCACCAAAGATATGACTTTGAAATAGGCATAGGACTCTTCCCAGTGCCTCCTGGCAGTTGATGGCAGTCGTTTGCCATGGCGAAGTCAAACTTGTGCCAATAGTAGGTTTAAACGCAGCAGCCATGGCCTCCCCCCTGGTTTCCGCCCTGCCGCCTGGAGCAGTGGCTGCAAGGACCTTCTCAGTGTGACTTTGAGGATCCATCTCCACATCAGACAAATCCGCCTGTAGGAGCGATGGCAAACGGGGACCGCCACTGTCCAGAGTAACATGGCTGGTAGCCCAGGGCAACCTTAAAGCCACTGTCCAGAGTAACGTGGCTGGTAGCCCAGGGCAACCTTAAAGCCACTGTCTAGGGTAACAAGGCTGGTAGCCCAGGGCAACCTTAAAGCCACCGTCCAGAGTAACGTGGCTGGTAGCCCAGGTCAACCTTAAAGCCACCGTCCAGAGTAACGTGGCTGGTAGCCCAGGTCAACCTTAAAGCCACCGTCCAGAGTAACGTGGCTGGTAGCCCAGGTCAACCTTAAAGCCACCGTCCAGGGTAACGTGGCTGGTAGCCCAGGTCAACCTTAAAGCCACTGTCCAGAGTAACGTGGCTGGTAGCCCAGGGCAACCTTAAAGCCACTGTCCAGAGTAACATGGCTGGTAGCCCAGGTCAACCTTAAAGCCACCGTCCAGAGTAACGTGGCTGGTAGCCCAGGGCAACCTTAAAGCCACCGTCCAGGTTACGTGGCTGGTAGCCCAGGGCAACCTTAAAGCCACTGTCCAGAGTAACATGGCTGGTAGCCCAGGGCAACCTTAAAGCCACCGTCTGAGAGCGCCGTCCGTGGACTTACTTTTGCATCATGGTCAGTTATTGTGCAGCCTTGTACTCGTCAGTGCGTCAGGGCAGATGAAGATTACCACGCATGTTGTCAGCCCAGCCAATAAAAGACCTCACTCAAACCGAGGATAACGAGGTTCCTCGATCAAACATATGACTAAATGTACAACACGGTATTTTTATGCAAATATTCAATGCCTGACTTGGTTTTTTTTTATTATTTTAATTTCTTTATAATCCAAGGCAGACGGAGCACGCTGGACTGTTGAAATCCAGCGTGGCTGCTCTGACCAGGGGCACCAAACAATGAGAAGATTACATTCTGCACTACAATATTCCGCGGCTGCGCGCGGAGGTAATCCCAACACTAATCAAGAGAGCCGAGAGAGCTTACATTGATCTTAAAATAATACCAAAAAAACCCGCTGCGCTTTTAATTATTTTATTTATTCGTTTATTTATTTGGGGGGGAGGGGGGCTGAGCAGTGGCGTGCTGCCGAGGACACAGGATAGAGGGGGGACCGGTTGACGCCACCCCAGCTCCTGTGTCCGCGGAGCTATTTATTATTTTGTTGATGTAGGTTCATTTTAGATAAAACTCGGCGGAGCAGCGAAACCCTGCAAGGACGACACTTCCTGGGTTTGCTCTCCCCCAAGCTTAATTACGTTTCTCAATGCTTCAGCGGGGTTTTGGAGAGCAGCTATCTGCAGTGTGTAACATTTCATATTTATTAAGCATCTGCATAATAAAGATAAGGCATTCAATTAACCAAGCCATTAAAAGTCCGTGTTATTAAATATCAGTCATTCCGACAATCACTTTGATTTCTAACTACTTAAGTAGCAACACAGCGATCCGGCGCCGCGCCTCGGGATTTCTGCCTGTCTCAGCAGCCTATAAAGAGGCTAGCAAAGTGCTTGATGGAGGGCGGCAACACGCGGCGACGGGTCTGGGCACAATGAGGTCCACCTTGTCCGGGCGCAGCCAACATGGCGTTATGGGCTGTGGGTGCCGGCCTGCTGCGGGTCGGTACCGGGACGGGCTGCTCCGCGGGTCTCTCTCATCTCATGAACTGTGCGCTGCAGAGAGGGAGCCGGGCTTGGGTGCGGGCGGGCGGTGTAGGTTGGTGTGCTGAGGTGACGGGGACTCTTTATTAGTGTCACTCACGAGCTGGGAAACAACCTTTACTAGCGCATCCAGCGCGCGCCCGGAGACGCAGCGGGATGCAGCCAAAGCGCTTCCGCTCACAGGCCATGTCAATGAGAGCAAGGGCGTAGGAGAGAAGTTCATATTGCGGGGGCGGGGGGGGTCCTGTAGGGGGTCCGGGGGCATGCTCCCGGACCCCCCCTACGGTTTTAAACTGCCATCCATTTCACAACAGCTCTCAGCAAAGAGAAACATGTTTCATGGCCACATGGTGAGGCCTCTTCCAGAAGACGGTGGTGGTTATAAAGAGTGGAGAACAGTGCAAGAAAGCAGCATGCAGCAAAGTGCAACAAAATATGCATGTAACCTGCCTGTAATGCATACAGTAAATACTGTAAATACTGTGCATACTGTAAATATTGTACATACTGTAAATGTCGTACATACTGTAAATAATGCACATACTGTAAATACTGTAAATACTGTGCATACTGTAAATACTGTACATACTGTAAATGCTGTACATACTGTAAATGCTGTACAGCCTTGTCAGGTCAGGTTGCTGTACTGGATGCAACGTTTTCCTTTCTCATATTAAGCTAAACTAGCTAGCCAAGATACCCAACAGCTTAGTAACACATTATGAAGTTACCAAACTACCGTGACATGAGTGTACATGCTATATAAAACACAGTACTGGGAAATGAGCGTACATCCTATATAAAACACCGTATAAAACACAGTACTATGAAATGAGTGTACATGCTATATAAAACTCGGGTCCTGTGAAATGAGTGTACATGCTATATAAAACACAGTACTGTGAAATGAGTGTGAAATGAGCGCCCAGACTCTGGTCGGTCTGGGCGCCTGATTGGGGGGGGAGGGGGGACTGGGGGGGGGGGGAATAGCGTGATCCTCGCACGTGCTACGTCCCCCTGGTGAAACTCCTCACTGTCAGGTGAAAAGAAGCGGCTGGTGACTCCACATGTACGGGAGGAGGCGTGTGGTAGTCTGCAGCCCTCCCGGATCAGCAGAGGGGGTGGAGCAGAGACCGGGACGGCTCAGAAGAGTGGGGTAACTTGCCAAGTACAATTCGGGGGGGGGGAATAAGAAAGAAAAAAAAGAAATACAATAACCTTTCACCTTTCAGCCTTGTGATATGGGGCTGCAGCCGTGGTGTGTTTGCGTGACGTGGTTCTGATATAATCGATACATCAGACCGGATGCGGAGGGCCCGTCCAGTTCAGCGGATGAGAAGAGCGTCGGTGCTCTGGACCTCATCCCCGTTTGTCACACATGAATTAGAGAGGCAGATAGGTTAATGTGTGTGTGTGTGTGTGTGTGTGTGTGTGTGTGTGTTTGCACACTAATACCTCTGTGCACTTGTATGTGCGTGAGGCAGCAACACCCGGTCATTCAGACTCGGGGAGAATCAGGTCCTTCGCCCTCCAGTCATGGAGGTCGTGGACCGAGCTCCCTTCCGCTGCGCAGCATGAAATTCGGGGATGTCGAGGGGGATTTGGGTGCTTGGTCTAAAGCCAGACGGGGAATTGCATGACTGGCCATCACTGGCAACTACACCCGGCCCAGCGCCGGTTGCTTTCTTATCTGGCCCTCCGCATCGTGCTGCCGCAGCTCCCACCTCGTGGTGCATAAGCAATATTTCCACCAGTGTCCTCCCCAAAGCCTCCCCACAGACTTATCTGGCTGTTGAAGTAGAAAATGAATATTTTACAGTTCACTTGCCTGATCAATTACCTACAAGCTGTTGCTGTATTTTGTGGCTGGTGGGAGACAGCATTTGTAGGTAGCGATAGAAAGGTCCATAGGGAGCCTCCTCCTCCTCCTCCTCCCCCTCCTTTTCCTCCCAAAACAAAAAAGAGAAGAGCAAAGGAGTTGTGAATGAGTCGGTCTCCGGTGAGCCACTCCGTTTTGTATGCGCACAGCCCTGAGATGGCTGCAAAACAAATTAAAGCTTTTAGACGATAATTAGCCCCGGCTAATTTCTGGAGGTTACAGACACACTGGGCTAATTAAAGTGCTCCTTGATTCAAGGCCAATTTGAATATTTGCAGAAATATGAATGAATTAATTGCGTCGCCGGCGTTCAGTGATTGTGATCCACGTGTAGCTGGTTTTGGGTTGCGGGGTTTCTGCTTCCCTGTGACGCCGCAGCTCGTGTGTAGAGACGACGCCGCTCTTCCGTCTCCGGTGTCTCGTCCCAGCACTCACACCAGTTCATAGACGGGCCCAGCTTTCCCTCTCCAGCCCAGCGGTGATAGGCTGTGCCTTGGTAGGCTGCATTTGAGTGACACAGACTCGCCCGTTTTCCAAGTATGCGGTGTTAAAAACAGGCTGCTTTACCTGCTGAGGCAGGGAGTCAGACCCCGGCATCCTGATCCAGGTGCTCCTGCTTCCTGCTGACCTTCCTGTTCAGTTCAGTTCGTCACTGGTCTGTTTAATTTCTCAGCCAAATGCGTGAATCACCCTGCAGGGAACTTCCTGCCTGCAGGACTGGTTGTGGGCGGTCTGGCGAAGGCCTCGCCTGGCGAAGGCCTCGCCTGGCGCTGACTGTGGTGTTTTTGGTGTCGTTGTGAGCGGTGCGAGGAGGCGTGTCGAGGGTGTCTGGCTGGGAGAGCTGGTGCTGGATCAGCTGGGGGAGCTTGGTCTGCTGCGTCCGGTGGGCCCCGGGACCACGGCCCTGACCAGAGCTGCGCCCGGGGAGGAAGCACCGAGGGCGGTCTGACAGGACGCAGAAGCGGGGCAGGCTAAGCTAACCGCTAGCCCATGCAGACCGGAAGTTCCCACAGTCGTCCTGGCTGGTGGTCTTCTCCTGCACAGTGACTTCTTGTTCTTGTGGTTTAGATATGTGTGTTAGTATGTGTGTTCTTGTGCTGTAGATATGTGTGTTAGTATGTGTGTTCTTGTGGTGTAGATATGTGTGTTAGTATGTGTGTTCTTGTAGTTTAGATATGTGTGTTAGTATGTGTGTTCTTGTGCTGTAGATATGTGTGTTAGTATGTGTGTTCTTGTGGTGTAGATATGTGTGTTAGTATGTGTGTTCTTGTAGTGTAGATATGTGTGTTAGTATGTGTGTTCTTGTGGTGTAGATATGTGTGTCAGTATGTGTGTTCTTGTGGTTTAGATATGTGTGTTAGTATGTGTGTTCTTGTGGTTTAGATATGTGTGTCAGTATGTGTGTTCTTGTGGTTTAGATATGTGTGTTAGTATGTGTGTTCTTGTGGTTTAGATGTGTGTGTTAGTATGTGTGTTCTTGTGGTGTAGATATATGTGTTAGTATGTGTGTTCTTGTAGTTTAGATATGTGTGTTAGTATGTGTGTTCTTGTGGTGTAGATATGTGTGTTAGTATGTGTGTTCTTGTAGTTTAGATATGTGTGTTAGTATGTGTGTTCTTGTGGTTTAGATATATGTGTTAGTATGTGTGTTCTTGTAGTGTAGATATATGTGTTAGTATGTGTGTTCTTGTGGTGTAGATATATGTGTTAGTATGTGTGTTCTTGTGGTGTAGATATGTGTGTTAGTATGTGTGTTCTTGTGGTTTAGATATGTGTGTTAGTATGTGTGTTCTTGTGGTTTAGATATGTGTGTTAGTATGTGTGTTCTTGTGGTTTAGATATGTGTGTTAGTATGTGTGTTCTTGTGGTTTAGATATGTGTGTTAGTATGTGTGTTCTTGTAGTTTAGATATGTGTGTTAGTATGTGTGTTCTTGTGGTTTAGATATGTGTGTTAGTATGTGTGTTCTTGTGGTTTAGATATGTGTGTTAGTATGTGTGTTCTTGTGGTTTAGATATGTGTGTTAGTATGTGTGTTCTTGTGGTTTAGATATGTGTGTTAGTATGTGTGTTCTTGTAGTTTAGATATGTGTGTTAGTATGTGTGTTCTTGTGGTGTAGATATGTGTGTTAGTATGTGTGTTCTTGTGGTGTAGATATATGTGTTAGTATGTGTGTTCTTGTGGTGTAGATATGTGTGTTAGTATGTGTGTTCTTGTAGTTTAGATATGTGTGTTAGTATGTGTGTTCTTGTAGTTTAGATATGTGTGTTAGTATGTGTGTTCTTGTAGTTTAGATATGTGTGTTAGTATGTGTGTTCTTGTAGTTTAGATATGTGTGTTAGTATGTGTGTTCTTGTAGTTTAGATATGTGTGTTAGTATGTGTGTTCTTGTAGTTTAGATATGTGTGTTAGTATGTGTGTTCTTGTAGTTTAGATATGTGTGTTAGTATGTGTGTTCTTGTAGTTTAGATATGTGTGTTAGTATGTGTGTTAGTATGTGTGTTCTTGTAGTTTAGATATGTGTGTTAGTATGTGTGTTCTTGTGGTGTAGATATATGTGTTAGTATGTGTGTTCTTGTAGTTTAGATATGTGTGTTAGTATGTGTGTTCTTGTGGTGTAGATATATGTGTTAGTATGTGTGTTCTTGTGGTTTAGATATGTGTGTTAGTATGTGTGTTCTTGTGGTGTAGATATATGTGTTAGTATGTGTGTTCTTGTGGTTTAGATATGTGTGTTAGTATGTGTGTTCTTGTGGTGTAGATATATGTGTTAGTATGTGTGTTCTTGTGGTTTAGATATGTGTGTTAGTATGTGTGTTCTTGTGGTGTAGATATATGTGTTAGTATGTGTGTTCTTGTGGTGTAGATATATGTGTTAGTATGTGTGTTCTTGTGGTGTAGATATGTGTGTTAGTATGTGTGTTCTTGTAGTGTAGATATGTGTGTTAGTATGTGTGTTCTTGTGGTTTAGATATGTGTGTCAGTATGTGTGTTCTTGTGGTTTCGATATGTGTGTTAGTATGTGTGTTCTTGTGGTTTAGATATGTGTGTTAGTATGTGTGTTCTTGTGGTTTAGATATGTGTGTCAGTATGTGTGTTCTTGTGGTTTAGATATGTGTGTTAGTATGTGTGTTCTTGTGGTTTAGATATGTGTGTTAGTATGTGTGTTCTTGTAGATTAGATATGTGTGTTAGTATGTGTGTTCTTGTAGTGTAGATATGTGTGTTAGTATGTGTGTTCTTGTGGTTTTTGCATGTGTGTTTGTGTCTTTGTGTTGCACTGCTGTGGGCTTGGGGAAACGATATTTCTCGTCATTTCATGTACTTGTGTACATGAAATGAAACAACAAATCAAGTCTTCCTGATTCCTGATTATGATTGACGGTTAATACAAAAGCACTACTGGTCATGACGCATTAGAAGCTTGAGGGTTTATGAACCCTGCAAATGCTGCAACCTCATGTTTTCCATGGAGTGTTGGAAAAGACGGATTTATTATTATTATCATTATCATTGTTTTTGTTGTTGTTGTTATTGTTGTTGTTGTTGTTGTTATCACTGCAGAACATAATTTACACGCTCTTTAAATGGCTGTAGAGATTTATCATCACCAGTCCTTGTAAAGTGTTAGAGTCATTTAAAACTTGGGAGGAGTAACTTGAGGAGATGTGTGTGTGATTTGTTTATCCTTGGCTGAACAGAGCAGTTCAATGCTGCTGCCCCATCAGGTCACAGCTCCTGCAGCAGGAGGAGCAGTTCAATGCTGCTGCCCCATCAGGTCACAGCTCCTGCAGCAGGAGGAGCAGTTCAATGCTGCTGCCCCATCAGGTCACAGCTCCTGCAGCAGGAGGAGCAGTTCAATGCTGCTGCCCCATCAGGTCACAGCTCCTGCAACATGAGGAGCAGTTCAATGCTGCTGCTCCATCAGGTCACAGCTCCTGCAGCAGGAGGAGCAGTTCAACGCTGCTGCCCCATCAGGTCACAGCTCCTGCAGCAGGAGGAGCAGTTCAACGCTGCAGCTCCATCAGGTCACAGCTCCTGCAGCAGGATGAGCAGTTCAACGCTGCTGCTCCATCAGGTCACAGCTCCTGCAGCAGGAGGAGCAGTTCAACGCTGCAGCTCCATCAGGTCAAAGCTCCTGCAGCAGGAGGAGCAGTTCAACGCTGCTGCTCCATCAGGTCACAGCTCCTGCAGCAGGAGGAGCAGTTCAATGCTGCTGCCCCATCAGGTCACAGCTCCTGCAGCAGGAGGAGCAGTTCAACGCTGCTGCCCCATCAGGTCACAGCTCCTGCAGCAGGAGGAGCAGTTCAACGCTGCTGCCCCATCAGGTCACAGCTCCTGCAGCAGGAGGAGCAGTTCAACGCTGCTGCCCCATCAGGTCACAGCTCCTGCAGCAGGAGGAGCAGTTCAACGCTGCTGCTCCATCAGGTCACAGCTCCTGCAGCAGGAGGAGCAGTTCAACGCTGCTGCTCCATCAGGTCACAGCTCCTGCAGCAGGAGGAGCAGTTCAACGCTGCTGCTCCATCAGGTCACAGCTCCTGCAGCAGGAGGAGCAGTTCAATGCTGCTGCTCCATCAGGTCACAGCTCCTGCAGCAGGAGGAGCAGTTCAACGCTGCTGCTCCATCAGGTCAGAGCTCTTGCAGCAGGAGGAGCAGTTCAACGCTGCTGCTCCATCAGGTCACAGCTCCTGCAGCAGGAGGAGCAGTTCAACGCTGCTGCCCCATCAGGTCACAGCTCCTGCAACAGGAGGAGCAGTTCAATGCTGCTGCTCCATCAGGTCACAGCTCCTGCAGCAGGAGGAGCAGTTCAACGCTGCTGCTCCATCAGGTCACAGCTCCTGCAGCAGGAGGAGCAGTTCAACGCTGCTGCTCCATCTGGTCACAGCTCCTGCAGCAGGAGGAGCAGTTCAACGCTGCTGCTCCATCAGGTCACAGCTCCTGCAGCAGGAGGAGCAGTTCAACGCTGCTGCTCCATCAGGTCACAGCTCCTGCAGCAGGAGGAGCAGTTCAACGCTGCTGCTCCATCAGCTCAAAGCTCCTGCAGCACGAGGAGCAGTTCAATGCTGCTGCCCCATCAGGTCACAGCTCCTGCAGCAGGAGGAGCAGTTCAACGCTGCTGCCCCATCAGGTCACAGCTCCTGCAGCAGGAGGAGCAGTTCAACGCTGCTGCCCCATCAGGTCACAGCTCCTGCAGCAGGAGGAGCAGTTCAACGCTGCTGCCCCATCAGGTCACAGCTCCTGCAGCAGGAGGAGCAGTTCAACGCTGCTGCTCCATCAGGTCACAGCTCTTGCAGCAGGAGGAGCAGTTCAACGCTGCTGCTCCATCAGGTCACAGCTCCTGCAGCAGGAGGAGCAGTTCAACGCTGCTGCTCCATCAGGTCACAGCTCCTGCAGCAGGAGGAGCAGTTCAATGCTGCTGCTCCATCAGGTCACAGCTCCTGCAGCAGGAGGAGCAGAGTCGGAGTTGAGTGGTGTACATGTGACTAACCAGGGCCATGAACCCAGAGTTCCCTGGGGTGACAAGTGATTATTTCTGGGCTGGATTGTGTAAATGAAATCTGATTTTTTTTTTTTGCTCGTGTTTATCAGAGGGGAGATAAGATAATCCGGATGGTGAAAATCGTTGGCTTACAGAGGAGATCATCACACGGGCACTGATTGGAGCAATGCACATCACATTGTCTTGCCTCCGCTGACTACCAGAAAGTTGATGAAAATACGAATCATCTGGTTGGAGCTGGGGGCATTGTGAGCTTGCACCGTTCGTGGCGTTATATTTACCCTGGGTGGATGCTGCTTGCAAATCCTTCAACATCTGCTTGGCGTGCCTGGTTGAAAAGATTGAGGTTAAACTGGCTTGATGAAAAAAGCAGACATGCAGAATATCCAGTAAGACTACAAACACGTGTGAGTCAACATAGGATGTGCGCAGCTTGTTATTCACTGGACTCTTAGAAGGGACCGAGTAGTAAATGTGTAACAATAACGCAACAAAAACAAAAAAAAAACTTGGAGCTTTAATCTGCACAAACCGCTTCACCACAATCTGCCCCATCTCGAGATCATTAAATCATTTGTTGGATGCTGGAAATTCGTTTCAGCTCAATCTGGTTATCATCGCTATTGAATGTTCAGCAGTTATCCTGTTACCATAGCGACGAGGTGGGACAAAGCTTGTTCAATCTCACAAGAATTCTTGACATTTTTCTCTTGCTTATTTTCTTTTCTCCGGTATGAATCCTCTTGCAGACATTTAGTGCATGGGCTTCCACCCCCTATTGGACACGGTGGGGCGGGGGGGGGGGGAGGGGGAGGGGGGTGATGCCTTTGAGGTATTTACAGGAGTAAATGTGTCTTGGTTTATGCAAGTCGCCCCAGTGAACTCAGACTTCATCCGTTTCACCCCCTGCTGATCACCTCTCCAGAGCCACTTTAGGGTTCTGGAGGTGTTTTAATGTCACCTGAACAACCATGCTCTGCCCTGAACACCACGGGCCTTGCTGCTCACGCTGACCTGCAACGACCGTGGGCGGTCAAAGTGACGGCCGGGTTTTAAACTCTACATGGTGTCACAATAAATACTCAGTTGAGCTATTAATGGATTAGAATGTCTGTTATGAAGATACTGTTATGAAGATATTAACATATTAACATATGTTAGTATGTCTGTTATGAAGATATTAATATATTAACATATGTTAGTATGTCTGTTATGAAGATATTAACACATTAACATATGTTAGGATGTGTGTTATGAAGATATTAACATATTAACATATGTTAGTATGTCTGTTATGAAGATATTAACATATTAACATATGTTAGTATGTCTGTTATGAAGATATTAATATATTATCATATGTTAGCATGTATCTTATGACGATATTAATATATTAACATATCAACATATGTTAGCATGTCTCTTATGACGATATTAATATATTAACATATCAACATATGTTAGTATGTCTGTTGGGAATCCAATTGTTTCTCTGCACCAGAGACGCTAGTTTGTACGAACTTCCAGAAGGAAATGACGCGACCAACACACTTCATAAATAGTGACATGACGCGCACGATCACGCGCAAATTACGAGCGGTCATTTTGACCGGTCATGGACGTTTTGGGTAGATCTTATCATAACGGTGTTTGTTTTGGTTTTGGTTTTTGGGGGTTTTTGTTTGTTTTGCTATTGGTCTAATGCAAATAGGTATATGCTATTTTAGGAGTATTTCGGGAGCGGCAGGTCTGTATCTTCGTTTTTTTTTTACAAAGTTATTAAACTTTGAAAATCCAAAGCGGCCATAATGACCGTCCTGGTTGTTCTGGTGTTAAACAGCCTACATACTGAAGCTCTTCACACTGCAGGTGAGGGCAATCACATCCGACACCAAAAACAAACAAACCAACAAACCAACAAACCAAAAAGCCAGCTGTGATGTCCAGCCTGGCTAGTTGGAGACTGGGAAGTGACGTCATCATCTAAATGTGTTCTGGGCAAACTTGTTTGTAGCAGGAAACGCCACGTGATACTGTACATTAGTGTTGGCTAACAGCAAACTAGCCGACGGTCAATGGGTCACGGCAGCAGTAAGCACATAGAAGCCCCGCCCCCCGCCCCGCCCCCCAGCTTCTCTATGGATCTAATAGGACTGTTCTGCTGAATGATTAAGATTATGGCACGTCCCCTTAACCTCGCTGCTCTGCAGCAACATTTGATTAAAGCGGGTCTCACGTTAGACTGGAGATGGCAGCTGATCTCGTCAATACGTCGGGGTGAACGTTTATGAAAACACAACCATGCAAACAACACGTTCACAAGAGGACTTACACTTCATCAATGCACGGACTGATAGCGACCCCCTCGTTACATGCATTGTGTTTTCTTGATTTATTTGCCTTTTCTATGTCATTATCTCCATCGGGTGGTTCCTGCAGGGAATTGTGCGCTTGGACGCTGGACCTATCATCCTAACGTGTTTATGCAGAGTTGTGGGCGTGTGATGAAGAACCTCTCATGGTTGTGGTGATTCAAAACCTCCGAAAAAGGTTTGTTCTCCCTCTCGTCATTCACACTCTAGCTCGCTCGACCAACGTTGCTTTCCGTCGCTGCCCGAGCGGAGTCGACCGTGCGCATGCGTGACTCACATCTGCGGTTGAGTCGGATCAGGCAGCGATAGCGTCACCTGGATTATCGAGCAGCATCAAGATACTTCCAAGGGTAGTGTTCATCACAATTACAGCTGCAAATCACCCCGGCAACTCCGATAACCAGTGATTAAAGTGGGCCGGAGCTTCCCGGATCCCGACACCGGCACTTCCCCTCCTCCTCCTCCCCCAAGTCAACCGGAGCTGAGATCCGGCAGCACTCTGTAGACAGGACTAATTTCAACCTTTTTGTCACAGTAAAATTTAAAACAAAAAACATGATGCAGCCAATTCACAAGCATTACAAAATAAATCGCAAATAAAGTCGTTCTTCTATTTTTATACTACTTTACTTTTTCTAAAAGTTTGAACGATATCGCGTCCTCACGTGACCCACACCTGCCTGCTGTCTGGCTTCACCAGACATGACGTCAGAAGAGACTGGCTTCACACTCACGGGTCAGGGTCAGTTCACCGCACCAGGCAGACAAGACTCGAGAGAGCGTCGACCTGCTACCTGCACTATTATCTTGGATTGGGGGGCATAAAGAGTGAGTATCTTCAGTGTATTTCCGATAGTATTTCCAATAGTTTTGTCTAGCTCTGCTGTGGTTTTCATTCAAGCAACTAACGTTAGCGAACGTAACGTTAGCTAGCTAGCTAGCTAGCTAGCTAGCTAGCTAACTAGCTATCTTCCACCCGGTAACGTTGCTAGCTAGTTGCTGACGTTGCTGGCTAGTTGTTTGAATGCTGCTAGGCAAGCTAACTATCGGTAGCGTCCGGTAACGTTACCGGTAGCTAGCTAGTTATGTTTGTCCAACCTTAGCTCTGGCCATGCAATATTTTCATTCAAATAACTAACTAGCTAGCAAACGTTAGCTACCGGTAGTATTGAGGCCGACTATCACTCCCGCACTTTTGCCCACCTCTCTAATACAGAGATCCCCCACTTACCAAATCCCACTTTAACCCCTGCCGATAACACTCCCCCATGGCTCAGCTCCGTCTCGTACTGCTGTGTGATGACTGGAAGCCAGTCAGCAGAGCAGCCAGTCTCCTTCATTCGCTTCATATCGTGAGAACCACGACGGTTAGACACGTCTGCTGCCCTTCATGAGGGCTTTGATACGACGACAGCCTGACCGCTCTCGTTTCATGCAAGACTTGCTCGCATTCGTGCGGGGGGGGGGGGGGGCACCAAGGAGGCTGCACATCCACAGAATGACAGGCAAAACGTTTTGTTAGGTTGATTATCAAAACCTGCGTGGGTTTCCTCCGGGGGGCTCCGGTTTCCTCCCACAGTCCAAAGACACGCAGGTCAGGTGACTCGGCATCACTATATTGTCCCTAGGTACGTATGAATGGTGTGTGTGGGGGCCCTGTGTGACGGCCTGTGCAGGCTGTCTCCCCGCCTGCCGCCCAGTGACTGCTGGGATAGGCTCCAGCGAACCTGAGGGCAGGATAGGCGCTTCAGATAATGGATGAAGGGATTGAAACGTTTTGTTTTTTCTTTCCATATTTCATGTTCTGTTGAACTGGGCGTTGCGCAGAAGTCTTACAATAGCACGAGAAACAGCGGTCTTTCTGTCCGCGCGTGGGGGTATTTCCCTTCTCCCGGTAGGGGGGAAAAGGTTTTGTTGCCATGTTCGAGCACCGGGGAAGGGGAGAGATCTGCACTCTGCCCGGCGCACTCCTCTGGTTCTGTATATCGTGTTGTGGCCCGGGACTGTCCTATCAGTGCCCCCTCCCACCGGAGCAGAAAACCCAACTAAACACTTCAGGAGCCATATAATACACATTGTAACGACCACGGGTGTGTAGACCCGCTGGCCCTTGGCTAACGGGGCGGACCCTTTAGTCGACTGGTTAACGTAGTCGCCCGTGGCTCGGGAGACCTGGGTTCGCGTCCCGGCTGCGGTGGATTCCCGGCTGCCTCCTGAATTCGCTACAATATAATCATACTAGAAGGACCCCGCTACAATGTAGCGGTTTGGTTCTCCACCCGTCTAAATCTTCATCCTGCCAGCTAACCGCCTTCCCCCTGCCCCTAACCCCCCCCCCATACTCCAACCCCATCCCCCCAAATGCTCAGAATCATCTGAAATGCCGAGAAAAGTGGTTTTTAGCCATTTTTAATAAATATGCATAATTTTAATTTTCTGGGATTTTTCCCTTACTCTCTGGGACAATACCTACCACCACCAAAAAGAATCAGGGTCATGAATGCTTTAGTTTTCGGTCCCGCTATCTACACTAACTAACTAACTAACTAACTAACTAACTAACTAACTAACTAACTAACACACACACACACTAACACCACACACACACACACATTCCGAAAATATGGGAGTTGATATAATGCATATACAATTTGATATAGCGGTGGTACAATTTTTCAACCAACCCACTGTACCTCTGGAGAAAAATAATATCATGGTCACTCTGTTTTTAATTTTCCTGCACATAAATCTGCATGCTGCCGAATATTTTATCTCAAATTAAAGAGACGGAGGGAATGCCCTCCTCCAGGTCCTCAAACAAACTTAGCGGTCTTTTTTGTGACGTCATAGGAGATGCAGTCAGTAGTATTTCGATGGAACTGATGTTACAGGATGTTTCCCTGTGTATCCATTCTCAGCTACTTCATAGGCGGACGATAGCTCATCTTTATTAACATTGTTGCAAATCTAAAACTATGACCGGGTTTTTCTGAACTTTAAAGGGGCCAAATCCGGAGAGAAATGGCTCCATTATTCCTTTCAGGCAAACACTTGAGTCCCTTAACATTGCTGACTGTTACTTAGCATGTGAAAAAAATATCACACAGTACAAATTATGTAGTTTGTGTTGGAGCAGATACGATAATGTTTTTTTTTCAATCACACATTGTTTGCATTAGCAGCAGCCCTGTGCTTCTCACAAAGAATACGGTTAGCGCTGAATTACAATGTGTGGTAATGAATGGCAGCAGAACATCACATCGAATACAAAACAACACATGCCATCAATACTTTATCCGGATTTGATACTGAGCAAGGACACCTGCATAGCTGCAAAGCACTACTGTCACCGAGTCCAGGCAAGTAAGGATTTGGTGAATGTGTTCAGCAGAATCAGATTGTGTCCACCGAACACCTGAAGAAGAACTAGCGCAAGGGTCCCCAATAGGCGGCCCGCGGGCCACGTCCGGCCCGTGACGGGTTGATTTATGGTCCGCGAGAATTTTTGGAGAAATGCCAGAAGGAAGATTTTTTTTATTTCCCTACTGAAGTAATACTTGGGGTAGTATTGGTCGAGGATCAATGACCACACCGGGTTATAGAACTCAGGTTTAATCGTGACTCAGTAGGCAGACGTAATAACCATACATGGTAGTGGTGTAACCATAATAACAGTCCGGGTAGTACATACCACCTAGTGTAGTTCCAGTGGATACACATGGCGTTATATCACTACACCTACCAAAAATAATAATGATAATTAATTTCTTAGTAAAAGTAAGACTAGTAATATATCGAAAAATAGATGAAAAATCTCTGTTTAAATTATAATACCTGCAACGTATCGACACCAAAACAAACTAACGAACAACATGCTGCTGGAGGTTGAGTGGCCCGTGGTTTTAAAAGTGGCCCTAAAAGTGGCCCGCTATGAAAAACAATTGGGGACCCCTGAACTAGAGCTTCTTTTGCAGCGTTTTCTATGGAAAACATTTTGACTGATCTCAAACCAATGCGGGGACCTGATCTCTTTTCAGAGCTTCCCGCCATGAGCTTCACCCGAACTTGAAACACTTCGCTCAATCATTGGTACCTAGAAGTCAGTCCAATTCGTATTGTAACCGAGCTACTTTCTCGCCTCGATGCGGGAGTCGATCCGGGGTGTAACTAAGCCACAAGGCGACACCGCTAACCGTTAGACTAAAGGGGGCCAACCCCACGGCGCTCTGCCATTGAGTCTTTTTTTCGTAGGTTACAGTAGTCACCCTTCCCGGAAGGGTGTCGCCTAGTGGTGCAGTACACCTCGGTTCGAATCCCGCTCCGGGCGAGAACATAGCTCGGTTACATTGGTGGCAGCGGTAAGATCCGGAAGCGTGCAGATCCTCAGAAGTTCTTCTGAGCGCGGGTTTAACAAAGCGCGAGGGCGCACTTCCGGGAGAGGGTGGCTACTGTAACTTACAACAACAAAAAAGACTCACTGGCCGATCGCCAGGGGGCGGCCCACTTTAGTCGAGTGGTTAGCGATGTAGCCTTGTGGTGCAGTACACTTGGGATCGAATCCCGCACCGGGCGAGGAAATAGCTGCGTTACAATATAATGGAAAGTGTACTTGTAACGATTACGGCAATAATATTCAACACGTGGGTCTCCTGCATGATTAAGAGAAACTGTCAAGTTGTTTCATGGGTATCAGTTATAAACGTTTCAGTTTCGTTTCTGAGAAAAAAAAACGTTCTTTACTGTTTGGTTTGTCAAAAACTACTACAGTACCCATGAACCTCAAAGGCCGTTACGATAGATGAGAGCAGCAGCACATCCAGGTACTTTACCCTTGCGTCATGCCCCCGCCTCATTTTGGGTGGAAGTAGCCCCTCTAATTTCACTGGCGGTAAATTCAAATCCCAAGGTCTTTGCCAGTTTAATAGCATAAAATAAGAATACCGTCTTGCTTTTTAGCTGTTGGGAGCCCTGATCCTATGGCCAGTCACGCAAACAAGCATGTCACTGCCAATCAACGATCGGCGTAGTTACATAGAAAAAGTGGTGTCTGCCTCCATAACAGTGGACGAACCCATCCATTGGTTGGAGGTGTCATATCCTGCATATGCAACTACCTTATTGAATCCCCAGGTAATGTTTCACTGACATCTGTCACCACCTTCCGGTTAGGACATTTTAGTTTGCTGTTACGTAGTCTGTCCAATGTGACGTTACTCTAAACCAGTGGTTCTCAACCTTTTTGGGGTCCTGGACCCCCTGCGTATTTTTGATCTACCCTGAGGACCCCTCCACCTGATCTTGGGGGAGGGGGGTTGCAATTTGATAGAAACAGTAGAAACTGCATTTTAAATTGCATTATAGCATTTATTCACTCTTTGGGGCAAAAATAAGAGCTTTCAGTTGTAACTTAGATATAGTTAACAAAACAGAATTCTTATGCAGTAACTTTCAGATACATGTAACAAAACAGAACATGGATTCAGTAACTTTCAGATATATGTAACAAAACAGAATATGTATTCAGTAACATTCAGATATATGTAACAACACAGAATATGTATTCAGTAACTTTCAGATATATGTAACAAAACAGAATATGTATTCAGTAACTTCAGATATATGTAACAAAACAGAATATGTATTCAGTAACTTTCAGATATATGTAACAAAACAGAATATGTATTCAGTAACTTTCAGATATATGTAACAAAACAGAATATGTATTCAGTAACTTTCAGATATATGTAACAACACAGAATATGTATTCAGTAACTTTCAGATATATGTAACAAAACAGAATATGTATTCAGTAACTTCAGATATATGTAACAAAACAGAATATGTATTCAGTAACTTTCAGATATATGTAACAAAACAGAATATGTATTCAGTAACTTTCAGATATATGTAACAAAACAGAATATGTATTCAGTAACGTTCAGATATACTATGTAACAAAACAGAATTCTTATGCAGCAACTTTCAGATATATGTAACAAAACAGAATATGTATTCAGTAACTTTCAGATATATGTAACAAAACAGAATATGTATTCAGTAACGTTCAGATATATGTAACAAAACAGAATATGTATTCAGTAACTTTCAGATATATGTAACAAAACAGAATATGTATTCAGTAACTTTCAGATATATGTAACGAAACAGAATATGTATTCAGTAACTTTCAGATATATGTAACAAAACAGAATATGTATTCAGTAACTTTCAGATATATGTAACAAAACAGAATATGTATTCAGTAACTTTCAGATATATGTAACAAAACAGAATATGTATTCAGTAACTTCAGATATATGTAACAAAACAGAATATGTGTTCAGTAACTTTCAGATATATGTAACAAAACAGAATATGTATTCAGTAACGTTCAGATATATGTAACAAAACAGAATTCTTATGCAGCAACTTTCAGATATATGTAACAAAACAGAATATGTATTCAGTAACTTTCAGATATATGTAACAACACAGAATATGTATTCAGTAACTTTCAGATATATGTAACAAAACAGAATATGTATTCAGTAACTTTCAGATATATGTAACAACACAGAATATGTATTCAGTAACTTTCAGATATATGTAACAAAACAGAATATGTATTCAGTAACGTTCAGATATATGTAACAAAACAGAATTCTTATGCAGCAACTTTCAGATATATGTAACAAAACAGAATATGTATTCAGTAACTTTCAGATATATGTAAAAAAAAACAGAATATGTATTCAGTAACGTTCAGATATATGTAACAACACAGAATATGTATTCAGTAACTTTCAGATATATGTAACAAAACAGAATATGTATTCAGTAACTTTCAGATATATGTAACAAAACAGAATATGTGTTCAGTAACCTTCAGATATATGTAACAACACAGAATATGTATTCAGTAACTTTCAGATTTATGTAACAACACAGAATATGTATTCAGTAACTTTCAGATATATGTAACAAAACAGAATATGTATTCAGTAACTTTCAGATATATGTAACAAAACAGAATATGTATTCAGTAACTTTCAGATATATGTAACAAAACAGAATATGTATTCAGTAACTTTCAGATATATGTAACAAAACAGAATTCTTATGCAGCAACTTTCAGATATATGTAACAAAACAGAATATGTATTCAGTAACTTTCAGATATATGTAACAAAACAGAATATGTATTCAGTAACGTTCAGATATATGTAACAACACAGAATATGTATTCAGTAACTTTCAGATATATGTAACAAAACAGAATATGTATTCAGTAACTTTCAGATATATGTAACAAAACAGAATATGTATTCAGTAACTTTCAGATATATGTAACAAAACAGAATATGTATTCAGTAACTTTCAGATTTATGTAACAACACAGAATAGGTATTCAGTAACTTTCAGATATATGTAACAAAACAGAATATGTATTCAGTAACTTTCAGATATATGTAACAAAACAGAATATGTATTCAGTAACTTTCAGATATATGTAACAAAACAGAATATGTATTCAGTAACTTTCAGATATATGTAACAAAACAGAATATGTATTCAGTAACTTTCAGATATATGTAACAAAACAGAATATGTATTCAGTAACTTTCAGATATATGTAACAAAACAGAATTCTTATGCAGCAACTTTCAGATATATGTAACAAAACAGAATATGTATTCAGTAACTTTCAGATATATGTAACAAAACAGAATATGTATTCAGTAACGTTCAGATATATGTAACAACACAGAATATGTATTCAGTAACTTTCAGATATATGTAACAAAACAGAATATGTATTCAGTAACTTTCAGATATATGTAACAAAACAGAATATGTATTCAGTAACTTTCAGATATATGTAACAAAACAGAATATGTATTCAGTAACTTTCAGATTTATGTAACAACACAGAATAGGTATTCAGTAACTTTCAGATATATGTAACAAAACAGAATATGTATTCAGTAACTTTCAGATATATGTAACAAAACAGAATATGTATTCAGTAACTTTCAGATATATGTAACAAAACAGAATATGTATTCAGTAACTTTCAGATATATGTAACAAAACAGAATATGTATTCAGTAACTTTCAGATATATGTAACAAAACAGAATATGTATTCAGTAACTTTCAGATATATGTAACAAAACAGAATATGTATTCAGTAACTTTCAGTTATATGTAACAAAACGGAATATGTATTCAGTAACTTCTAACAATGCAAACGGGAGCGAGATCTCTTATTAAAATACAATAAATTACACTTGTGAAACAGATCTAATTAGAGAAAAAAGTCCTGTTACCCTTTATAGTTTAGGTAGATAAAGGTCTCAGTCACATTTGAGTAAAATAATCCTATTTCTATAAATGTCATAGGATCTTTTTTAAAGATATTTTATTTTCACAGACCCCTTGCAATTACACCACGGACCACTAGGGGTCCGCGGACCCCCCGGTTGAGAAACACTGCTCTAAACTAATTACATTGCTAACATTAACATGCTTAATAGGGGATTAGCAAGCCTAGTTAGTAACCGAGCATATTTCTGCCCGCTGTGGGATTCGAACCACAGTTGTTTTGACCACAAGGCGACATCGCTAACCGCTTGACCAAAGGGGCCGAGGCGTCTTTCAATAGTTTACAGTCTCCCGGAAGCGCGCCCCGCTCTTCTTTACTCTCGCGCCCCGAAGAGACTTATGAGGATCTGCGCGCTTCCGGATCTCGCCGCCATTACCACTGTAACCGAGTTTATTTCCGCCCGCTGTGGGATTCGAACCGCCGTTGCACTGCACCACGAGGCGACGTCGCTAATCGCTCGACCAAAGGGGTGACCCCCTGGCGATCGGCCACCGAGTCGTTTAGTAGTTTACATTAGGTAGGCTATAGCTTCCATCCTCACCCCTGTCACATATAGTGGGGCGCGCGCGCGAGTACACACGCACACGCACACGCGCACACACATGCAGCCATCTATTTCTACAAAAAATTCAAATAATGAACATTTAGCAAAACGTGTTTTTTGAACTAAACTCTTCATGTAGTATATATATTCAGCCAAGCATCAACATTCATTACTTTGACCTTTAACATCACAAGTGTTGACTTCAACATCATTAACCGACCTGTGATGAAGTGTTTGCCACAGACGTACAGGTCCCACAGTTTGCCGTTTTCATCCCCTCGGTGGGTGGTCTGAAGCCACAGATTTTTGTTTATTTATTTATTTTACTGTCCTTCGCTCTTTGGAGAAATAAAGAAACTCGTAAACTGTGTTTTCTATTGTTTGTCATACACAATGTGACGCAGCAGCTTTTAGGCATGGTGCCACTACTTGTTTTTTCCCAATATGGTACCGGTGTTCTGTCGATATGTGCTACCTATCGAGATGGGCCACTTAGGGGTTCTGCACATCTGCACATGGGGGCGAGGTTAGGGTTAGACTGCTATCGATCCGCGCTACGGCAGCATTTTTTCGACAAAGCAGCATAAATCGTCAGACCACTGGCCCTTTTACAGTGCTCGTGTTCAACCCAAAAGGGGGCGTGGTCATTCTGACGACGGGGAAGTGACATATGCATACTCTCGTGTACCGCTCCTTCAAGATGTGATTCAATTCAATGTATTGTCATTAAAAACAATGTGCAGGCACATGTTAAAAATGAAATGAGGGCTGTGGCTTCACCAAACAGTGCAAGACAGACACAGACAAACACAGCAAACACAGTATAAGAGATACACACATGAAGACCAAAAGCTGAAAATAAGTTAAAAGAGAGCTGGAGTACAACATATTTAAAAATATCTACAGACATTCAGTGGGTAGGAAGGTTCAGGTGGGCAACAGCTTGGGGAAAGAAGCTGTGTTTGAGCCTGGTAGTGCGGGCTCTGAGGCTCCTGTAGCGCCTCCCAGAGCGCAGGGGGGAGGACAGTCCATGGTTGGGGTGGATGGGATCTCTGATGATGCTCAGACCCCTTCGAAGGCAGCGTTTGTGATAAATGTCTTTTATGGCTGGGAGCTGGGTACCGGTGATATGCTGGGCCACCTTGACGACCCGCTGCAGAGCTTTCTGGTCTACTGAGGTGCAGTTGCCGTACCACACTGAGATGCAGCTGGTCAGGATGCTCTCTATGGTGCAGTGGTAGAAGTTGGTGAGAATTCTGGGGGATAGACGGGTGCTCCTCAGGCTCCTCAGGAAATGCAGTCGTTGTTGGGCCTTTGTCACAAGGGCCTGGGTGTTTGATGTCCAGGAAAGTTCCTCGCTGATGTGGACTCCAAGGAATTTAAAGCTGGAAACACGCTCCACTTCCACCCCATTGATGTGTATGGGGGAGTGGCTGCAGCTTTTAGACCTCCTGAAGTCCACAATCAGCTCCTTCATCTTCTGCACATTGAGGACACGATTGTTGGTAGTACACCATGATGTAGGTGCTGAGTCTTGTCCCTGTAGGCTGTCTCGTCATTGTTGGTGATACGGCCAATCACTTCTGGCCAGACAGTGATTGTCTTTAATGCTGGTTTGACCCATTTTATTAGGGGTTTGTAGGCTGGGACCAGGAACAGGCAGAGGTGGTCAGAATGCCCCAGATGAGGGCAGGGAGTAGCTCTGTATGAGTCCTTAATTTTTGTATAGAGATGGTCCAGAGTGTTTTGTCCCCTAGTGGGGCAGGAGACATGCTGATGGAATTTGGGCAGTACAGGCCTGAGGTTAGCCTGATTAAAGTCACCACCTATGATAAAGGCATTGTCCGGGTGTTGGGTCTGTTGTCTGCTGATGGCACATTGTAGCTGCTTAAGTGCTACCTTAGCATTAGCATGTGGGGGGGGGGTGTATACAGCGGCGATGGTAATGGCCGTTAGCTCCCTGGGCAGGTAGAAAGGCCTGCACTGAATCATAAGCAGCTCGAGATCAGCAGAGCAATGCCTTTCAACCATCTTTATATTGTTGCACCAAGAGTTACTGACATAAATACTCAAACCTCCTCCGCGGGTCTTGACGGAGTCCGCTGTCCTGTCGGCACGGAAGGCTGTGCGGCCCGCTAGCTCGACTGCCGAGTCGCCATGTTGCTGTTCAGCCAAGTCTCCATAAACATCAGCAGACAGCAGTTCTGCAGCCTTTTCTGAGAGGACAGCCTGAGTCTTATCTCCTCCATGTTGTTAGCTAACGACCGGACATTAGCCATGAAGATGCTGGGGAGGGGAGCTTTGAAGGGAGCGCTACTTAGCTTAGCATGTAGCCCGCCTCATTTCCCCCGCTTCTGTTCACGTTGCCGCCAGGGGGCAACGTTTCCACTGCGAGACCGGTGAGCGGATCATATTGTAGCGAATTCGGGGGGACAACAAAACCACAGGAACTGCCGCGCCCGGGAAGCGAACCCGTATCGCCCGCACCGCAGGAGACATCGCTAACCGCTAGACTAACGGGTCAGACCCGCCAGCCAGTGGCCAGCGTGTCTACTTATCCATGCAAGTTACAATATGGTTAGGGGAGTTGTCCGTGATGGTGGAGGGAAGTGAGTAATCCCTTCTGAGGTTTAACACTTCCTGACGACTGTAGAAGAGCGCAGGACCTACACTTGTAAGTAAACTTAAAACTAACGTATAAATAACAAAGAAAACACGAGACAGAACAGGGAACCGCAGTAGCCGCTGCATCCAGCACGCCGCCATCTTGTCACCTTGTCAGCAAAAGCGTTGGAATGCGCATCGATGCGTTCAGACCAGCAGCAACAGTTAGGAGCAAAGTAAGACAGCACAGTCCTTGTTGTTGAACTGATTAAATTACTGCTGGATTACTTCATCCAAAGTGTTCCTGTAGCTACACTGCTTCACCGGCATGGGCAACATTACTTTAAGCTTAGCGGTTAAACACAATACACTCACAGTTGATTTATCTGTTGTGTACACAGTCGTCTTGTACCTTTGGCTCTACTTCAAGAAACCAGAACCATTTCAACACTGTTGTAACCGGTTATTTTCTTGCCCGGTGCGGGATTCGATACGGGGTGTACTGCACCACAAGGCGACATCAGTAACCGCTCGGCTAAAGGGTCAGACCCGTTAGCTAGGGACTAATGTGTCTTATTAGTAGTTTACACTGTTGTTAATTATTTATTCTGATAAGTCCAATGTAATGATAATGTGACAAGGAAACAGAATGGGATTTTTTTTTCTTGGAACCAAAGCCTATCTGATGTATCTCCGCCCACTTCTCCAACGCCCGTCACTAACAGAGCCATAGATAACGGGCGTTGGTAAACATCGGAACACAAAGAGACATGGACATCAATAGCTCTGACGACGACTCCTAGAGGATAAATATCTGAGTCTCATCAGCAGCCAGTCAGACTAGCTTGGTCTAGTCAGAAAGGCACGAACTGAGGAAGCCTCTTGGATGAGAGGCGAAACGTCTTCACGGATATATACCAAGTCCAGTTGCAACTTGATTCAACTCCTTTGGATAACCATGACCTGGATGAATGAGAACATTCACAGACCATTCACAGAGAGGTGAATCAGTTCACCTGAACACAAAGTTTATTGAGAGAAACGTTTCTTCATCATCGAAGTGACCTCTCCAGTCCCAGCTGTCTGCAGGTGTCCCCACCCTTAAAAACAATAGAGTGACTGCAGGTACCCCACCCTTACAAACAATAGAGTGACTGCAGGTACCCCACCCTTACAAACAATAGAGTGACTGCAGGTATCCCACCCTTACAAACAATAGAGTGACTGCAGGTATCCCACCCTTACAAACAATAGAGTGACTGCAGATATCCCCACCCTTATAAACAATACAGTGGCATAACGACCCAAACCAACGACCGGTTTCATATGCAAATTACCGTGACCATGAACTAGAGTTTCAGTGGCCGTGTGTACTATTCACAGAGGACTGGGGAGTTGCTGCAATCACAGCATTGTTTCTCTCAATAAATGTTGTGTCCAGATGAACTGATTCAACTTTCTGAGATTTACTTACCTGGATTGTTGAGCATAAAGACAATGTACTGACACGGTCACTGGCCAGAGGATCAGCAGCCGACAGGCGTGACATTTCCCTATCGGCCTGCAATCAGCCTGTACGAGCGGCACATGCGTACTGGCTGGCCTGTGATTAGGTGCACCTGTCATGGTCTGCAATCTGAGCTCTCCCGTCTCTGGATTGCTGCTTTGGTTCACCTACGCCCAGTCTCCTTGATCGGCCTGCGATTAGGTGCATCTGTGCTGGGGGACTATTTGACCGGGTGCTTTGCAGACATACGTCGTCGAGTCTTGGAGAGGCTCCGCGTCGGTCTGCGGAAGTCCGTGTCTCCTCAGCCCTCGTCTGCCTCCTCTGTGTGAGAGAGTGTTTCCTTTGTTTAGTGTTTTATGTTTATTCTGGTTTGCATTTTTACTTGCCCAGTTTGGCAGTGGTTCTTTGGTTATTGTGTGTTTGCTGAAGTCCAGTAAAGCGGCTTAGTACTTCCCAACTGCCTCTGCCTCTTCTCTGCGATTGGGTCCAAACACACGGCGTTACATGTACAGAATACAACACTGAGAGAGGATAACAGAATTATCATAAAATATATGAAGAATACGACGAGGAGGATGCCAAGCAGTGTCCAGATGCCACTGGAACAGTCCAGGACCTGAGCCATGCGACGAGCATCACCATGTAGACCTGAAAGGAGGACAGACTACACACGCACACAGGGGAGACTCGCATCACACCATTCACATACACCAGAGAAGAGACAAGAAAAAACATCCGTTCTACATCAGACTGAGAGAAGAATATTGAAACAGGATGCGGATTAAAAAAATGTGACGAGGAGGATGTCAAGCAGTGTCCAGGTAGCGACCGCCATCACCATGGAGACCAAGGAGGAAGACAGACTACATGTGCACACAGGGGAGACTCACATCACACCATTCACACACACACAGAAGAAGAGAAAGGGGAGGACATCATTCAGAGAGAGAGAAAAGACATGTGAGAGAAGAGAACAGTTTGCAATAGTCAATAATCTCTACTCTATAATCTATATTCTATGATCTGTATTCTATAATCTCTACTCTATAATCTATATTCTATGATCTCTACTCTATAATCTATATTATATGATCTGTAGTCTATAATCTATTCTCTATAATCTATATTCTATAATCTATACTCTATAATCTATATTCTATAATCTCTACTCTATAATCTATACTGTGTAATCTATACTCTATAATCTCGTGGGCAGAACAGTGGTTGGTAAATTCTTTGAGACAGAAACTGACCCACCATGCAGTACAGTTTGTGAAGCACTCAAAGGCAACTAATTGTAAGCTAAGGCAAAAAGATGAGTTTTAAGGTTGGATTTAAAGGACTCAACAGACTCTGATTGTCTGACGGCCGCATGCAGGTTATTCCACAACAATGGAGCCCGATAGGAAAAGGCTCTGCCACCAGCTGACTTCTTCTTAGCTTTGGGTACACACAGGAGCCCTGTATTCTGAGAGCAAAGAGCTCGAGATGGAATATACGGTTTAAGAAATCAGGGATCAGGAACACTTTATCATTTCCCCCAGCCCACAGCAGTACGACACAAAGGCAAAAACACATATCCAAAAACTACAAGAACACACATGCAACACTTAATATATCTAAACTAACACATATATCCAAACTAAGGGGGGAAAATACTGTCCAAGGGAACGAACGCCAGCCAGGATGACTGTGGGAACTGCCGGTCTGCATTGGCTAGCAGTTAGCTTAGCTTGCCCTGCTTTCGCGTCCTGTCAGACTGCTCTCGGTGTATCCTCCTCGGGCGCAGCTCCAGGCAGAGGCCATGGTCCTTGGGCCCACCAGACGCAGCAGACCAAGCTCCCCAGATTGATCCAACGGTAGTTCTCCCAGCCAGACATCCTCGACACACCTCCCTGCACTCCTCACGACGACATCAAAAACACCACAGTCAACGCCAGGCAAGGCCGCCGCCAGACCGCCCTCGGTGTTATCGGAACTTCCGGTCTGCATGGGCTGGCAGTTAGCTTAGCCTGCCCTGCTTCTGCGTCCTTTCAGACCGCCCTCGGTGTTTCCTCCTCGGTCGCAGCTCCAGGCAGAGCCGTGGTCCCTGGGCCCACAGGACGCAGTAGACCAAGCTCTCTCAGCCGATGCAGTGCCAGCTCTCCCAGCCATCAAACGAAGACAAAACCTAAACGCAGATGTGGACAAAGACACTGCATGGACAGTACTGGGTGAAGCCGCTGCAAACGTGAATTCGTGCCACCATCTTCCCACACCGGAAGCGGAACCGTCATACAGGTATGATGGGGCAAACCCATTTAGAATTTTATATGTCAGCAGAAGCACCTGGTATTCTGATCTAACATGGATAGGAAGCCAATGAAGGGAGGAAAGAGTTAGTGTAATATGGTCAGATGTTCTAGTTTTAGTTAGGATTCTAGCAGCAGCATTCTGAACCATCTGAAGACGTTTACTACTAGCATGTGGCAGACCTGAAAACACAACATTACAATAATAACGTCTGGATGAAACAAATGCGCGTGTTAGAGTCTCTGCGTCAGCCATGGGCAGGGAAGACCGAATGTTAGCTATGTCAACGTAGGTCCACCAACCAATAAGAATGAACGATGAAAGAGGGGCGGAACCAGATAGGAAACGATCGGTAGGTTACTGTTTCAAATCAGAGGGGAGAAACAAATTAACAAAAAATGAAATGGAATCAATATGTAGGGTATGCAACTATTCTGAGTATAGTCGTATATGATTGGGTTACTATCAGGCAAGAGTCCTCCATTGTAGCCAATCAGAGTGAGGCTCTCTAACACACCGGGGGAAGGGGGGAAAAGAGGAAAAAAGAAGAAGCGAGGCGGTGTGCGAGAGCTTTGCGGCTGTGTGCGGGTCGCTGAACAAAATGTTTTTTTTCTAATAGAAAAAAAACGAGATCTAGAGAGAGAGACATGTACTGTACGTGGAGTGGAGGTGTTACGGTCTACCAGAATCCTTTGGGACGAATCCGTGTTTCCTGGGGTGCGTCGGAGAGGGTGTCCTGCTCGGAGGCTGCGAGTGGCCACCAGCTAGCATGAATCCCCCGACTAGCAGTGGGGTGTTTGACATGGTCCTGGACTGAGGACGGGGAGGTCGGTGCTTCGTCGGTGCCGTGCGTTTCAGAGGAACATTAGCCATTGTTGTAGTGTGCATGAGACACGAAGAGGATTCTAGACAGACGTTAGTAGACATCGGTGTTTAGTGATGGACTCTCTCCAGCACTAGCTTAGTACCGCACTGCATTAGCATATAGTGCTAACGTTAGTCTATGTGTCAGTGAAGCTAGCTAGCTAGCTAGCTCACTGGTCGGACTGGCTCGTTAGTTCTCAGTACGTTCGGATGAACTGTTGGATGCTGAGAAGAGGACTCGGAGGACAGTCGTGTTTTCTAGTTTTGTGGCGGGAGATTTGCTGCCTGAGTGAACGTTATTTCAACAGCGGTGTGATCACTGAACGCACTGCATTGCTGTGGCGCCATCTAACGTCTACAGCGAGTCACGTAGACTACACGCACGTCACGTGGTTTGCCCTGCCGTACAGGCGTCCCTCCAGCGGCTCATCTCGTGCCCAGGATCCATCAGACTGGTATTTTGGTCAGTTTCGTTGTTACTCATTACTAGACTGTGTTAACAAAACCAACTGAACTGTTTATGTCTGAACATTCATTGGTTTTGATACTCAACATTTAGAGTGAGTTTCTCATTTGAGGTTGTGTTGATATTGTGTATACCAAGAGATACTGTGTACACAAAGAAAGTCAAACTCTATGTTTTTTTGCATTTTATTTTTTGCTATTGTGATCCTATAGTATTACATTCAATTAATACTAAACTGTTGTTGCCTATTGATTCATCTTTCCTGTGTTTGGAGTTTAGGGCTTATTACAATACTTACCTGAGGGTTTCTAAGTATCCTGGAGTTGTGTCCTTAGCTTGGAGTAGGGGCGTCTCAACTGTCCTGTTGGTTCTGGGGAGAGAGGGTTATGCTGAGTTGGACCCATAGCTCAGCATACACTCTACACGTCAGGGGGCGCTGTATCAAATACCTTAGCGTGAAGCCCACCCCACCATATCTTATAGGGTGTAACGTACTACCCACTCTGTTCAGCAGGACAGGCATCCACATACTTACCCACGTAGGTACTGAGACTAACTGCATTGGGAATGGGGACCCAGATCCCTTCATTAACCTTATCTTCCAAGGTAAATAAGTACTGTTACTACCCCTACAAGGCGTGGCTTATTGTGCCCGCTACATATTAACACCATTGATAACAGAACAAAACACAAAAAAACACAAACATGTACGTGCTATTCTGTAAACATATTACAATATGAATAAAGACAAAGCAGGAGGAATATTTATTTTGTTGTTAAACTGCTCATTGCGTAGGAAAGACGACCTGGCGTCTCCTCCCAGCTCCCAGCACCTGCTCTTCACACAGCTTTATTCCAGCACTGTGGAAGTTGGCAAAGTTTGTATGAAAAACAGAACCTCATTCTGGATGTATTCAGTGATATGAGGCTTATAAGGAAATATTTCAATAAACATTCGCAAGCAGCTTATAGCAGGAGGAAAAGTGGTATTATCCAGCTAAGCGTCATAGGCGGCTGAACAGTGACTTGCTCATTTTTATGTCGTACTTGAAATTGTTGATTTTTTTCTTGATATGAACTTTAAAGCATCTTAGAGCTCACTGGGTCCTTTTAATATCTAGAGCCCTGCTACCAATCTGACACGTGCTCTGCCCCGTTCCTTTCCCATGCAGACAGACTGGCCATGTGGACGTGTGAGGGAGATCCTTCTCGGGTTCACAAGTTACTTCGCCTCTAAAATAGAGCTGCAATGAAGGAAATATAGAAGTAATACTCTTGGGTTTGAAGCACATTTTCTTGTTAGCCATTACAACAGTAATTACTCATCAAGGCTTTTGAAAAATCAACAGTGGTTTCACAAGCTGAACTAATTTATCTGTGCCTTGTACTTTGAATTAGCATTCTTTCTAAATCAGCTAATTAGTTTTTTCTTATTGAATTAAGAGTCGTGTTTGTCATCGTGATAAATAGCTCGGCTTTTATCTGGTGCTGAGCCCACGGAGGTTAGATGATGTGCAATGTTATGCCTAATTTTAGGGACAAGGGCTCTCACGAGGTAACGTTTGAAAACAAAGCAGCATGAATAAAGATGAAACACTAAAAAAGGGTTCTATTCAAAACACTGGCAAATATGTAACACTTCTTTAATTGTGTTCATTTAGGTGTTCATTAGATGACACAAGTGCAGATAACACAAAGAAAAGGCTTCTCCTATGGAAAGCCTAAAGGGGAAAATAGACTCTTTTACCTGTGCGAAGTTATCAGCAGAATGACATACTGCTGTAGGCCAGTTCAAAGCTTCATCACTCAAACAACATCAAATTCGATTAAACTACAAAGTATTACATATCCTTAGTAGATATGCAAAGATATTTCCGCTGCGCGAATTCATGTTTGCGGCGGCCTCACCCAGCACCGTCCATGCAGCGTCTTTGTCCACGTCTGCGTCTAAGTTTGTCTTCGTGATGGCTGGGAGAGCTGGCGCTGGATCGGCTGGGAAAGCTTGGTCTGCGGCATCCTGTGGGCCCAGGGACCACGGTCCTGCCTGGAGCTGCGCCCGAGGAGGAAACACCGAGGGCGGCCTGACAGGACGCGGGGCAGGCTAAGCTAACTGCTAGCCCATGCAGACCGGCAGGTCAAACAGTCATCCTGGCTGGCGTTCGTTCCCTTGGACAGTGATTTCTTTCTTTCTTTTTTGTTTGGACATATGTGTTAGGGTGTTAGTATGTATGTTCTTGAAGTTCTTCTAGTTTTTGGTTATGTTTTTGCCTTTGTGTTGCACTGCTGTGCGCTGGGGGAAGCGATATTTTGGTAATAAAGTGTTCCTGAAAGTCACTCTACATACCAGGCAGAAGGCAGCCTAAAAGACAGTGGCCCAACCTCTTGCTGAACCACACAGCCAAAGGTTTCCCTTGTCTCCCAACAAGATAACAGTTGCTCTGAAGTCAGTACAACCCAGCAGACACCCCAGGGCTCTCTGCTTCACAAACAACACGCCAACAGAAACCAGAATCGTTTTCATCGGCCAAGCAAGTTTCCTCACACCATACAAGGGATTTTGTTATGCTCGCGCACCAGAACTCGACCCGTGTGGCGAAACCCAAGGCAGACAGACACAGGATGACTTCAAAATCCAAAAAAGTGGTTTTATTGTGGGAGGGGAATGTATGGTGCGAAAAGCGTCCTGTTAGTGGGATGTGTGAATAAACTATGTGTGGTGTCCCGTGGTTTGCGTGTACAACTATGTGTGAGTGTTTTTAGCCCATGTGTGGTGCGGTATGTAAATGACCAGGAGGTGTTGAAATAATGTGCGTGCACCTGGCAAGAAAGTACAGTCCGTGATCCAAGAGGGGTTGTCCGAGGAAGTCCGGGTCCGAGATCCGAGAAGTCGAGTCCGAAAGGGGGGGGGTCCAGGTAGAGGGACAAGGGGGGAGATCGCAGGAGAGGTCCGGGGAGAAAACGTGAAGGTCGCTGGGGACGAGGGAGACGCGGGGAGCCGTGGAAGTCGCGGAGGGGGAGTCTTGGGAGGAAACAGAGACACTAAGATAAGACACTGGGGAATAAACAGAATTGCAAGGAACGCCGCTGGAGGGCTTGTCAGAACTTCACCGCAGGGTTCAGTACGTCGAAGCCCGGATTGGTGTTCTGGAAGACTTCTTGTAGAAGGCTGCCTGATTGCCGCAGGTGTGCCTGATGGATGACGGCAAACACCTGGTGCAGTGCAGCGCTCGTCTCCTCAGAGCGCGAGCCGAGCGCTCGGATGTTTCCGGCACGTCCGAGCTGGGGGAGTGGCTTGAACGTGCCGGGGAGGCAGCTCGGGGCGGTGTAACCACAACAGATTTACCTGGATGGGTTGCTCACGTGAATCATATTAACACACCAGGACAGTATACATTTAAAATATGTGGGTATAATTTGGTAAGGAATGTGGAAAAAATATAGAGGCATAACGGGTATCTTCATTACAGTGTGTAAATAGCATACAATCAGTAAAAGTCTCTACATTTAAGAGATTTACTTAAAAATCTTGTGTTACATACCGTAAGCTTTTCTGGAACTTTGAAATGTAATGTATGATACCGGATATGATGCATTGTTGCATACATTTGCCTTTGACTATTTTGACAAGAATCTGGAAATATGTCATGATGCTAAAGTTTTTTGTTTTGTTTTTTAATGAAGAACAAAGGAGTCAGTATTAAAATGCAGTTGTTTAATGCCGTTGTTATTCCCTGTCATAACTGAAAGTATTATGCCAAAAAAATAACGGTGAACAAATGTTGTATTTTGAATTTGATATGGGAAAGAAAGAAAATAAGCAATTTGAAGACGAAATTATAAAGGAACTGCAAGCTGTGTATTAAAGAGGACAATCGGTCCCCAATCAATTAACTTTGTAGGAGGGAATGACCTGTTGCGCACTACAGACACCAAAGGGAGCGACACATTTCAGGGGCGCAAAGGTGCTGCTGAAGCTACAAGCTTTTCCTCATCCTGTAGTGGATATAATGGACAACGTCTAACAACACAATGTCATCTGGAAATCCTCCAGCCCCGTCCACATGAGTTCAGTTATAAGAACGCCGTGGCTTTCCTAGATGCTTCCAATAGTGATAACACTGACCCAAGCAATGCCCGAGTAGAATTCCCTAGCTCGAGCTGCAGAATTCCAAGCGGCAGATTTGGCTTCTCTCATAGCCGTGTCACTTTCTGGGGGACAAGTTTCTGTTGGGTTTTTTTGTAGATTTTAGGGATAGGGACCCCATGTAGGGACACAATATTGGAGATGACTACTTGAAGAAGTCTCTGAAAATTAGAAAGGCTAGTATTATTCAAGTGGTGCAGTGAGACAACAGTCCTAGAGTTAATTCAAGGCCAGTTCAGTAAAAATGTAGATACCCTGCTGCAGCCTTTGATTCATTACACCAAGTAAGGGATGTGACAATGTATTGGCCTGGGCTGACAGTCAACATATGTGTAATGTTATACGTGATGTGTATACTGAATAATATTGTGAAGGTGTGTAACCTGTATACCGGTTCTGCAGTGGGTGATGGAACTGTAGAAATTGAAAGAGACAAGGTGGGAGAGAATCCGCTTCATCCTTGTTCAGTTGATGTCCTCCTAGTTCATGATCAAAGAGAATAGATTTGGTCCCTCCCCTGTCCATGCATGTTTATCTGCATTTTCAACAGGAAGTTGGCAGGTCACACAAAACAAATGCAAGAAAAGGACATTATCTTGTCTTTGTCCAACCCCTGTGGTCCTTTTGAGGTACAGGAGGGTAGCTTTTACATTCATGTAGCTCATATAAAAGCAAATTATCTAGGCGTCCGGGTGGTGTGGCGGACTATTCCGTTGCCTACCATCATGGGGATCGCCAGTTCGATTCCCCATGTTACCTCCGGCTTGGTCGGGCGTCTCTACAGACACAATTGGCTGTGTCTGCAGGTGGGAAGCCGGATGTGGGTATGTGTCCTAGTCGCTGCACCAGTGCCTCCTCTTGTCAGTCAGGCACCTGTTCAGGGGGTAGAGGGAACAGGCGTTCCACAGGGTTCGGTTCTGGGTCCTCTCCTTTTCTCCCTGTACACGACATCCCTGGGTTCTGTTATTCGCTCGCATGACTTCTCTTACCATTGTTATGCCGATGACACCCGGCTGATCTTGTCCTTTCCTCCCTCTGACACACAAGTAGAGACACACATTGCTGCGTGCTTGACTTACATCTCGGAGTGGATGGCAACATACCACCTGAAGCTCAATCTGGACAAGACAGAGCTGATGTTCTTCCCGGGGAACGGTTGCCCGCACCGAGACCTGGCCACCACCATTGACAACACCGTGGTGACGCCAACACGGACTGTGAGGAATCTGGGTGTGATCCTGGACGACCAACTGTCGTTTGCTGAAAACGTTGCATCGGTTGCTCGCTCCTGCAGATTTCTCCTCTATAACATCAGGGGGATCGCCCATTCCTCACCGACGAGACGGCACAGGTGCTCATTCTGGCTCTGGTCATCTCCCGGCTGGACTACAGCAACTCCCTACTTGCTGGCGCCCCGGCATCGGCCATCAGACCTCTGCAGCTTGTTCAGAAAGCTGCAGCTCGTCTGGTGTTCAACCACCCTAAGTTCTCCCACACAACTCCCCTTCTCATGTCCCTACACTGGCTCCCAGTAGCTGCTTGCATCCAGTTTAAGACTCTGGTGCTAGCCTACAGGGCAGTGAAAGGAAGAGCTCCTTCCTATCTCCAGGCGATGGTCAAGCCCTACACCCCCGCCCGACCACTTCGCTCTGCTGCCTCAGGACGCCTGGTTGCCCCATCGCTCAGAGGCCCCTGCTGCCGATCAACCCGGTCACGGCTCTTTTCTGTCCTGGCCCCACAGTGGTGGAATGAACTCCCCACTGATGTCAAGACAGCGGAGTCGCTGCCCATCTTTTGGCGCAGGTTGAAAACTCACCTCTTCAATAACTACTACCCTGTTACTTGTTCTTAGCACTTATTGTATTCACTCATTTGAAGAAAAACAATCATATTCTTGCATTTTTACTTTAGCACTGGTTTTGCTCTTAGATGCTTGTTTAGATGCACTTATGACCTCTGATGACTAGTAGTTCTCCTGATTTCCTACGTTAAATGATGCTCTTATTGTAAGTAGCTTTGAATAAAAGCGTCGGCTAAATTACTGTAATGTAATGTAATGGGGGGCATAGCATGATCGTCCCACGTGCTATGCCCCCCTGGCAAAGCTCCTCACTGTCAGGTGAAAAGAAGCGGCTGGTGACTCCACGTGTATCGGAGGAGGCATGTGGTAGTCTGCAGCCCTCCCCGGACCAGCAGAGGGGGTGGGGCAGTGACAGGGGTGGCTCGGAAGAGTGGGGTAATTGGCCGGATATAATTGGGGAGAAAAAGGGGGAAAAAATCCCCCCAAAAAAGCTAATGATCTAGGCCACAAAGATGCCTACCCTGGTACCCTGATTACACCTTTGACTAATTGTTGCAGGTTTTCTATCCTGGACTTGGCCAGTGTTTACTGCCAGGATAAGGGGCCCTTCTTGTGGAATCCTCCTGGACTCTCTCCTTCTAGACATGGTGCAGTCGTGGATTTTGAGGAGTGAGTCTGTTAGATATTGGGGGAGATACTGCCTTTATGACTCTGTGAGAAATTGACAGAACAGGTTGTTAATTCAGTTATTCATGCACTGCTTATGAATTCCCTGCTAGAGTTCAGGTTACATCCGCTTAACAAAGGATCATTAATTTGGGCAACTACAAAGCTATATTTTATGATATTAATGATTTGTATGATTTTTTCTCAAATCATTTCACTCTTTTGTTTTACGATTAAGAAATAAATTCTTAACTTGAAGGAATACTTCTTCAAATAAACAGAGAAAGGCAGTCCATTAAATAGATCATTAAGGGTGCAAGCTGAAGATTTGTTGATTTACCTGACGGTACATGAGATATTTTAGTAGATTGACATGGGATTTGACATTTGAAATAACACTTGAGGTTTGACTTTGGATGCACAAAAGAGCTTTGAGATTTAATGAGAAAACAGTATTACAGCTGCGCCTGCTGTGGTGCTGGTACTTAATGGCTGTGCCCAATAAAGTTTATGACACAATTAGAAAAAGGTGTTTGGTACCCACGTCGATGTTAACCATAATGCAGCTCTTTTTACCTCAGCTGTTCTCAGTCAACTCCCTAAAGTCAATAGTGCATTCGTTTAAATGTAGAAATGTTTTTCAAAGCAGTTATTTCAAGAAGTGGAAGGTTAGGGTCTATAGATTGTGTGCTTGCAAGGGATCTAGATAGCCTCAATAAATTGCTTAGCTGACTAGATAAGATCTATGCAACCAATGAGGAACAGAAGGCAGCTAATTGGTTGTGTAAATAATCACAGCAGAGACCGCAGCATGTGTATAATGCATGACTGCTTAATTGTAGTCACATGAATATGACGTAACACCATAATCCCAATTTCCTGCTGGGGTGTACCTTCACACACAATTTTTGGAGAGGGGGTTTAGCCCAACAGTCCCATCTAACAGTTCCCTTTTTATAGTTAACTAGTTAACAATAACCCTTATATGACTGATTCCCTGAGTATACACCGAGTTTAAGTCTCACTCAATAAACCATATTTTTCAGTTTCAGACCCCCCCCCCCCCTCGACTCTTCTAACTTTAACAAAACCCAGAATCCAGTCCTTTCTACAGGTACAGTATGTTTGGTGCTTTCACTAGCTGTTCTGTAGTGCGCTGTGAGTGGTGAGCTGCGTATGGGCTGGGGCAGGTCAGTTTGCCTGGCCAGGCTGAGTTCTTGGTCGCTTGTGTCACTGTCCGCAATGTCACCGTCCTTATCCTTGCCCATTGTGGTTTGGGCCGGACTACTGTGCGCTTGCTGTGTTGCTCAGGGTGGTGTCTGAGAGCCTCCCTCTCTGCTGGTCTCAGGTCCACCCGGTTGCACCGGTAGTGTCTCCCCTGTACATCCACCAGGTATGATCTGGGGCACACCTTTTGAAGGCACATTCCTTTCTTCCACCTGCCGGTCTTGTCTCCAGGTAGAGGCTTCATTCTGATGTTTTGGCCAATAGACAGCTCAGGCAGATCTCTGGCTGACTTTTCATACCAGAATTTGGCTATTTGGTGTTTAACCCGCAGTCTTTCAGGAACCCCTGTGACAGCACTTGTCTCCAAGAGTGCGTCAGAGACTGGGAGCCATTAGTCTTTGTGCTGGACTGCTATGCATGCCCTCTGTGGGGGGGGGTTTTCCACTGTAGAATGGCAATCAATGGGTCACTACCTGCACTGGCTGCTTTCTTGCATATATTTTTTTTTACTATCTTTACAGCGACCCCGTTTTCCCATTAGACTTTGGGTGTTTGAGTGATGACATAACATGTTCAAAATCCCATTCCTTCGAAAACTTCCTGAATGTTTCTCAGCCAAACTGGGATCCACAATCTGTAATCACCCGGTCAGGCTTCCCATGCTGTGCAAATTGAGCTTTGACATCAGTACTGTAGTTTCTGTGGAGAGATCTGGGAGCAGCTCTGTTTCCCAGAAATCTGAGTAATGGCCTATCATGAGCCAGAGGCCTTTGCTTTCTCGTCTGAACAGGTCCACACTAAGGATCTGCTATGTGGGCGTGCATGTGACATCATTGTTTCTCACTTGTGTTCGTGTGAGTATTCATTGCATGCTGAGCACTGGCTCACGTATCCTTGATCTCACCTTTAATGTCGGGCCAGTACAGTGTGTATCTGGCCTGTCTGTAGCATGCACCTCCTACATGGCTGGTGTAGATGCGTCTCAGCATTTCTGTGCACAGTGATTTTGGAACTATCACTCGCTGACTTTTGAAAAGCGCTCTGTCTTGTACATTGATCTCGTCCTGGATTGACCAGTATTCCCTGATTGCTAGGGGATTTTCCTCTTGGTGGTCCGGCCACCCCCATAGCACTACCGCTTTCAGTATGGTTGATGCTAGATCCAACGGGGTGTAGGCACAGAAGTAGCCGTGACTGGCTGTTGCGTCAGCCAATAGACAGCGAGGAACCTCGAAGCGCACTGACTTGAAACAAACGATGCACACTGAAACATTTAGCTAGCTAGCTCACAACTGACCTTAATATCGCTAGCTCGTATTGTAACAATAACTAACGTTAACGCTTGCTAACAATGGAAATTCAAAAAGAGTTTAAACCCTAACCCTAACCCTAACCAACAACCAATCACGTCTACTTCCGTGCCTACACCCCGTTGGATCTAGCATCAACCTTTCAGTATCTGGAGGTTTTCATTTCCCTCAGTATGCTTCCTGATCTCAGTCAGGTGCTGGCTGGTGACATTTAGGTAATCAGCTTGATTTATCTGTTTCAGTGTCCTCTTGTGCCCTCTGTAAGTTGCAAACTGCATGATATGTGTATGCTGTGTCTGTTTTCTTTGATGGTGCTGTGGCTCTGCTCAATGTGTCACTGATGTGCATGCCTGGCTTGTACACTACCTTGAGGCTATAGTTCTGAAGTGTGAGCAGCGTGCTCTGGAGCTGCTTGGGTGCGCTGAGGAGGGGCTAGTTAAAGACGGAGACAAGTGGCTTATGGCCTGT
Organism: Lampris incognitus; assembly: GCF_029633865.1. Lineage (NCBI taxonomy): Eukaryota > Metazoa > Chordata > Actinopteri > Lampriformes > Lampridae > Lampris > Lampris incognitus. Next base: position 6,812,521 of record NC_079228.1, read on the forward strand.
TTCTGCTGTGATCTCCCCTCTCCCATAAGGATAATAGTGAAAGTGCTGTTATGAAAACACAACGCTCAGACACTCCTTTTCGATCTGCGCATAATTTTGTTCTGTTGGTGTTAATGCTCGGGATGAAAACACAACTGGCTGACCTTCTTGTAGTAGACAACAGCCAAGTCCTTTCTGACTCACCTCACTCTGTATAGTTACTGGCTTGGTCACATCATAATACCTCAGGATCAGGGCTGCTGTGACCAGTTGCTTGATTTCCTCAAATGTTGCTTCATGCTTGGGTAGCCATTGCAAAGTCACATTCTTTTCCAGTAGTATCCGTAACGGCGCACATACCTCAGAAAAGTGTGGCATGAACTTTGCGATGTAGGTCACAAACTCTATGAACTGTTGCACTGCTTTGGCATCTGTGGGGTGGGGCATTTCCTGGATTGCCCTGATTTTTTTTCTGGGTCTGCCCGAGTCCCTCTGCCGACAGAATATGCCCATGAAACTTGACCTCTTTGACCTTGGACTGTAACTTCTTTAGAGTCAGTGTTTGACCTCTCCGCATCTCTCCATAAGTGCTATCATCTTTGTGTCATGATCCTGTATGGCGTCCTCATCTGTCTCCCCACAGCCAACTATTAGTATGTCATCTGCGATGGGTTCCACATCACTGGGCCCTGCCAGTGGTTCATGCTGTTTTCACTAGTATATTTCAGGGGCCATGGATACACCAATAGACAGCTTCAACCAGTGCTTTCTGCCTCAAGGTGTCAAGAACGTGGTCATATAACTGCTGTCCTCATCTAGTTTACATTGTTGGAAGGCATCACGTGCATCAACATGGGTGAAGATGCGAGCCTTGGGCAGTTTGTATAGCACATTCTCAAGGGTTGGAATTATGTAATGAGACCTCCTCAAAGCTTGATTGAGTGCCTTGGGCTCAATGCAGGTTATCAGTTCCTCTGGCTGCCTGACTATCACCATGCTACTAATCCACTCAGTGAGTGGGCTCTGACAGTGGGGCTAAGTGACCCTCTCATGTCTGTCTAGCTGGGCCTTAACTGCATTTCTAAGTGCTACCAGGACATTATGTGGAGAAGCCTGCACTGGGGCTACTTTACTGTCTAGCTCAAAATGAACTTTCCCTGTGAGAGATTCAATTGGACTATTGAAGATATCATCATAGGAATTGACAAGCTGCTTCTTGGTTAGTGGCACTGTGCTGCTGTGCTCTACCTTAAGAAGCTCCTCGGGGATGGTGAAATGCATTAACCCTAGGTGCACGCTGGTTGAGCATGACAACAGGAGTCTCTGATTGCTTCTCACTATCTCAAAGTCCAGTTTATGTATTTTGCCCCTCACAAGAGCTAAATATCCCAATAGAGCACATTGTTTTGCCTGAGTACAGTACCAATTTGGTTTGGCTCGGTAATAGCTTCACTTCAGGTGCCAGTCTCCTCTTATCTTTCAGGCTCATCACATTACAGCCGTGGTTCTGTACTTTTTCTGTTATGCCCCCCTTTGGAGGAAGAAGCATTTTCATGCCCCCCACCAACAAAATGATGATGAATTGGGCCAAGTTTAACTTTATTTAAATAACATCAAGATCGTGAACACCCGTTTCACTTTTCTTTCAGTAATTTATGTTGTGCAAGTAACAAACGCAAGTTCCATTTCAACTTTATCAAACCTCTTTTTGTGGCATTTGTCACTAGATAGTTCCATCAGTCTGTGTGGTGTGTGCTGTATTTTTGAAAGAATCCTCTCAGGGAGATGTGCTCCTTAAGATATGAAATCGCTGTGGTAGCTCCAGAATCACTGGTTTCAAATTCACTCAGATTCTCAAAGAAATCAGTATTTCCTTGATCAAGTCGCCTGCCCCACATTTCAAGCTTTCGAATGAATGCACTGATCTTGTCTGCCAGGTGAGGAAGGTGCTTGTCTCTGCCTTGAAGCTGAAGATTTAATTCACTCAGCTTTCCAAATATATCGCGGAAATAGGCCAGTTTCATCAGAAATTGTTCATCATTAAACTTGCTTGCAACTTCAAGCATACGCTGCTCCTCCAGAAACAACCGGATTTCCTCTCTGACCTGAAAGACTCAGGACAACACTTTACCTTGCGAGAGCCACCTAGCTTTGCTGTGAAACAACACAGCTGAATGTTCAGCTCCCAACAACTGCGCTCTCAGGGGTCTTGTTTTGATGAAACTGACCACGCTAACAACATGGGTCAAAACCTGGTTTAGGTCAGGGCTAATCTGTCTTGAAGCTAGCGCTTCTCTGTGTATGACACAGTGCGTCCATTGCGCATTTGGCGAGGCCCTCTTGTTTAGTGCCTGCAATCCCTTCATTTTCCCTGCCATGGTCTGTGCACCATCCGTGCAAACGCCCGCACAGTTCTCCCATTTCAACCCATGTTCCGTCAGGTACCAGTCCAGAAGCCTGAAGAGCTCATCAGCTGTCACTCTAGTTGGGACGTACTTGCAAAACAGCAAATCCTCACGGAGTGACTCTGACGTGACAAAGCGAACATAAGCAATAAACAAGCAGTCTTTATTGCCGTCAGTAGCCTCGTCCACTTGTAAGGTGAAGCGTTTGTCTTTCAGTTTTTTCAATGAGTTGTTCTTCAAGGTCATTTGAAATGTCGCATATATGTGTTGCAACTGTGTCATTGGGTAGAGGGACAGCCTTCAATTTTGCGGCACTTGTCTCATCAAACAAAGTTGACACCATATCTAAAGCCACGGGAAGTATGAGCTCCTCTGCTATTGCGTGTGGTTTCTTGCACTGGGCAGTTCTGTACCTTGTATGACTTTGTACTTTCTGACTTTGTGTGATGCCATTAGTGCTTTGTTGTTCACTGATGCAGCTTTTACAAAGCGATGTTCCTGCTGACGGTATGCACCAAGTTTTCTCTGACAGAACTCCAGTGGCTTATTGACATGACTAGGGTGTAATGTCTCTAAGTGTCTTCATAATTTGTTTGGTCTCATACTACCAGCTGCCAGAGTTTTCAGATATAAAATACACACTGGTCTCTCCTCATCTCCCACCACATTCACTGCGAACCCAAGAGCAAGGTAGGCTTCGTCATGTTTTCTTAACTTGGTTTTTGGTTGATGACCGTCAGCAAAGCACTTTGTCTTGCTTATCTCGGAAGCATCGCCTGTCTTTCTTTTCATCCCTGTCAAATATCTCTCCATCCTGTCAACCAACACACTCTCCTGAAAGCACGTTTTGCTGATTGTTCCGCCGTGAAAAAGATTCCGACGTCAAAACAGTACGTCCGCACTACAACCCCCCCCCCCCCGTCACCCCCCCCCCCGTCATGCCTCTGTGGCCCCCAGAGGCTCTCAGCTGAGGAGATGTGGGTCTCTGTGTTGGTCCCGTCCACGTCCTCGTAGGCCACTGTGTCTGCTGTATTCAGTTGTCGCGTGGATTGTCTCCTGCACACTTTAGCAAAATGATTTGCTGTTCCACGATGGCGGGAATTTTGCCCTACCCTGGGCATAGGTTACGTCCAGGCCTGTGCGTATTGCCACAATGTTTGCACGTATTGCTATCGCTTGGACGCTGCATCTGACTCTGACGCTTGTCTGACCTGTGTCATCATTTTTATCCTCGTCTCTGTCATCTGCGCAGCCCGGCATATTTCTATGGCTGATGTCAGTGTGAGGTCCTTCTGTCTAAGCAGGCGACTCCTCACGCTCTCATCACTAACACCAAGCACCACCCTATCTCTTATCAGTTCCTCTTTTAGCTCTACATACTCACCGGAAGCAGCCGTTTCCCTTGGTGTCGTTATGAATGCATCAGTAGGCTCACCTTCATCTTGCTTCAGTTTCCAAAGATGTATCGCTCATGACATTCCTCGCTGGATTGAAGTGTCTCTCCAATGCATTGAGAAAGGCCTCTGTGTCTTTCTCCTGCTCCGCTGTAATGTCCGAGTGGTGTCTGCATCCCCTGTCCATCACGCTCCGCAAGGTTGCTGCCTGCACCTCAGCTGGCTTGTCTGGGTCACTTGTCAGATTGCCGGTCATTTTCATGTCCTCAGGTGGCGGGATGCTTGACGCCATGATGGCGCTATTGCTGTTAGCCTAGTTAGCGTGCTGCTAGCGTGGTATTGCCTTTCCTGTTATTTTCCTTTTTTCGCTTCTTGCTGGTGACGTCACCTTTGCACGTATTTACATTCGGGTTTCTTCCACTGCTAACACCATGCTTCTGTAAATAGTCACGTATAACGCACGACTGCTTAATTGTAGTCGCATGACTGTGACGTAACACCCCAATCCCTATTTCCTGCTGGGGCGTACCATTCACACACAACCCTCGGGGAGGGGTTTAGACTAACAGTCCCATCTTGACACTAACGTCTAACCAGAAGAGGAAAAGCAGCTCTATGATGGGAGTTTGTATCATTTGATGTGTTTTTCTACAGGTGGGATTTACTGATTCAACAAATCTGGTTGTTAAAATACAAATGGGACAGAGGGTGTGCACAAAAAACAGACAACCAAAGCAATGCGAGCCGGCTGCATTCACCAATGTAGAGTTTACAGACACCCAAGTTAAGCTACACTGGCACAAGAGGGACTGCAGAGCCAGGAGAAGCAAGCTTAAAGCGCTCACCATCGATCCATCATCATAGAGACCGTGAACTCACTGAGAAATAAGATGGAAAACTTATTGCTCCTATTGGAATACAGAGGGACAGCGGTTAAAGTGGGATTTGGTAAGTGGGGGATCTCTGTATTAGAGAGGTGGGCAAAAGTGCGGGAGTGATAGGTAGCTAGCTAACGTTAGGCTAGCTAACCACGGGTCCAGTAGTCCCGACGTTAGCATTGTTAGCTAATAATAGCTACCGGTAGCTAACGTTTGCTAGCTAGTTATTTGAATGAAAATATTGTATGGCCAGAGCTAAGGTTGGAGAAACATAACTAGCTAGCTACCGGTAACGTTACCGGACGCTACCGATAGTTAGCTTGCCTAGCAGCATTCAAACAACTAGCCAGAAACGT